>NC_041232.1:61369490-61373179 GCF_002837175.3 Physeter macrocephalus | reverse complement strand
AACAGAGGGAGGCCCGCGTACCACAAAAAAAAAAAAAAAAAAAAAAAAAGCTATTTTGAATTTAAAAACAGAAACAAGAAAACATAGATGTTGCTACAGTTGAATAAGAAGTATTTTCCAGGCCCTGTGTGAACAAAGAATGGGAACAGTCTTCTCATGCTGGGTGTCTGGAGTGAACCATTGGAGCCTTGCAGATAGTGACTCCAGTCACTCTAGAATTAATAGTATTGTTTTTTCACATTTCTAATTCAAAATGATCACCGTCTTCCCAGAAACATGCCCTTTGATGGAAGCAAAAAAGAGGATGTATCAGGGAGTCAGGAAAAATAGCCACACTCCTCATCCTCCCCTGTACCTGAATTTTCAGACTCTTGTCATTCCTCATCATTTTATGATCTGGTCATTGAGGAAACCCTCAGATAACTATTTTCCTCTCGGGTATTGTTCCCATGAACATTTCCTTTCTTTAGGTCACATAACTAAGGATTTACACCAAGTATGAAAACTGGTCCTATGCCAGTCTTGTAGGCCCAGCTCCCCTAGCTGGTCTCCATTGGCTCTGCCTTCTTTTCTGACTGGCAGTTGGTTGTGGTCAGCCTGTCACAGAGGCATCCAGTTAGTCTTAGAGAAGCCAGCAGCTCCACACAATCAAATCTAAAATGTCTAACTTGGAAACGTAGCTAAGTCCAGCTCATGAAAACAGGCCCATTTGTACTGTTCATCTTTGGTCAGAAAAAAGTCCCAAGTAAGCCCACTGTTCTGAAAGCGTACAGAGCAGCCGGCTCCACTCATAAATTTGAACTCAGTGCAGTGAACAATTGCTGGGTTTCCCAGTGTTTGAAAATTACCAGAGAGATTTTAAATTATTCAGTGATAGTCTTGAGCAGTTTTGTTTCTCGGTAACACATGATAGATGCTCAATATACATTTGCTCCACGATTTGTTAGTAAAGACTTATGACTAGCCATAACTAGAATCTGTTTCTGTTTAGCATGTCAAACAATCACCTAGAAAAGATGGGATCACCCTTTGTCCACTGTTGTCAACATGGCTTCCTGCATTCTCCCTCCATTCACCATTTATTCGTCCAGGAAAGTATAGACTGCCACACTGAGTCAGGCCTGAGTGATGGTGGCCTGCTTCATTCACTCGGCCAACGTTTTTGAGCATCTGCCATATGCCAGACACAATGCAGGTTGCTAGAACTATCACACATTCATGAGCCACTGTGTCAATTTGTACTTTGTAGAAACCCCACTTGCAGAGCCAGACTAAGCAAAAGCATTCTGGAAGCTTACGGCTAAGAAACCTGACTTTCACACATTGGCCTTTAGACCGCTGGTTCCAAGAAGTGGGTGGTATAGCAAAAGTTAGTCATTAACTTACCTGTGAGAACAAGCAGAAACCTTGCAAAGGAGTTTACACTCAATGGGATTTAAGCTTGAGAAAAAACTAGCGGTAGAGTTTGCTGTGTGGACCATACTGTGGACAGGTGCCTTGAGGACGCTAAGGTAAGTTAGCTTTGTACGTTAGATGCTGGCTCCTTTCCTGTAGGAATTCACAATCAGCAAGACAGGACAGGAAGCATCTTCACCACCACCTTGTCAAGTTGGGGAAGGGGGGTTTTCAGGCTTGGTGTTTGCTGAACAAAGCCTCTTAAAGAGTAGTTATAGAAAACAGAAGGGATTGTAGACAGTGGTGGGTCTATCGTTGGGGAACCCAGATTTAGACAGAGAATACTGAAAAATGCAGAAGAATAAATAGAGATCACAGAAAAGGGGATGAGGGAGCGAGGAGAAAGGGCAAGTGCAGAGGCAGCGCTGAGACGACAGGGCAGTCGGCCTCGTTCCCCCAAGTCCCCGTCTAAAACATTGTTCCTCCCTCCCTCCCTCCCTTGCTTGCTTCCTTCTTTCCTTTCTTCCTTCCTAAAATGCTGTGGAATGCTCACCATGTGCTACTTATTATGTCAGGTGCTGGGAATACATTGAGGGACATAACAGACGTAGTCCCTGCTCTTAGAGAACTTACAGTCTTAGATGTGAGACACACATTAAACAAATAAATATATAATTACAATTGTTATAAATACTGCAGAGACAAAGAACAGGGTACAGAGAGGGTGCTGGGAATACATTGAGGGACATAACAGACGTAGTCCCTGCTCTTAGAGAACTTACAGTCTTAGATGTGAGACACACATTAAACAAATAAATATATAATTACAATTGTTATAAATACTGCAGAGACAAAGAACAGGGTAGAGAGAGAGAGAATAACAGGGAGGGGATCTCATTTGGATGGGAAGGTGGGACTGACCCGAAGCCTGAAAGAGGTGGTGGTCAGTTGAGAAGAATGTTCCAGGCAAAGGGAGCGGCAGATGTGTCCAGCACAGGACGGCAGCTGGTGAGAGTAGCACGTGCTAAGGTGAGGGGTACTGGGCCTGGTAGGCAACAACAGAGATACGGGGTTCTTTCTGAAGGGCACTGGAACACATTAAGGGTGTTTAAACAGGGGCCATGCATGGTCTGATTTACATTTGTAAGAGTCTGTGACCGTGCTGCGCTGTTCGGTTGTGGGTCTTGAATTGCAGAGCGCAGGGAAAGTTCGGCAGCAGGCCCACCCGTCGGTGCCCTGCCGGGCAGCCTGTCCTACTGGCCAGCCTGTGAGCACCGTGAGCACCCATCTCTCCTTCCCTCCCACCCCCGGGCGCCCTCATTTGCCCGCTCACAGGGCTCCTGTTTGGCAGCAGCTCATGCTGTTTCCAGTCAGCCTCTGGAGCTGACAAGGCCTCTGCCCTGTGGGGTCTGGGCTTTCATTTAAAAGCATTGATTTAATCACCATCCCTATCTGTAGGGCTGCTGGGGGAAGAAGATTATTTCACCAGCTGAGGAGATTCGAAGGCACCCTTAGCTCTCAGGTGACCCAGTACCTGTGACTGTCCATCATGAAAGACCAGAGGGCCTGGGAAATGCTGCATATGACCTTGCTTTGAATTGCCTCATGGCATTCCTGAAGCCTGGATAAAAGATGCTTTGGGAGCTGTGGAGACCTTGATTCTCTCATCATTATAAGGGTGGTCTCTGGTGTCCCAGGTGCTCACGGGGTGTGGTTAATCTGGTGTCCTACCAGTAGCCTTTGTTCAGTGGCTTTACTTTCATTTCAGGGAAATATCGAGCAGCAGACGAAGAAAAAATTAATCCAGCTCCTTACTTAACTTGTGACAGCTTCCCTCATGCCGTGGACCACATTCTGCAGCATCTACTGTGAACCATTATGTGAATCAGAAGCAACTTGAAACGCAGCTTTTCGTTATCTGGAAAGAATCCCTCAACAGCTTAATGCCAGCATGGACAGACAGAGACCACTCAGCCCTGGTCACCATTTAACCCTCTTTCATTGGGCAGTAATTAGAAAGAAAGGTATTGAATTGCGGCCAGACACCAAGCCTGGCTAATCCCTTTTGTTTTTTTTTTTTTTTTTTTTTTTTTTCGTAAAAGAAGATGAGATCCAAAGAAAGGGAAAGCTGAGATTTTGTGCCATTCCTTTTAAAATATTCATCAGGTTAGCAGCGCTGGGGAAGAGTCTACTTCAGGGAGCCTGTTCTCTGCTGTCTCCTCGCTGGTAAATTGGAGGGGTTCAGACTCTGAATAAAGTTGAATGGTGGGGCTTCCCTGGTGGCGCAGTGGTTG
>NC_041232.1:61366469-61369405 GCF_002837175.3 Physeter macrocephalus | reverse complement strand
CTGCGCGTCCGGAGCCCGCGCTCCGCAGCGGGAGAGGCCACAACAGTGAGAGGCCCGCGTACCGCCAAAAAAAAAAAAAAAAAAAAAGTTGAATGGTGTTTTTTAAGTTATAAAGTACTGCATTGAAGGGTGCATTAGGCTGTAGTTTTAATACTGAGTTCAACTGTGAAATCCATCAGAAGTACCAAGTGGGGTACAGGACAGAAGAAGCAAAATAAAGTGTCCTTTAGCCCAAGTGAATTTGCTTTAACAGATGTTGAAAACTAGATTAGCTACTGTATTATTCCCAGCACGGGTGACTTCTTTTTCTCTTCGTTAGCCAGAGATGAGTAATTTAAATTTAGAACCCGATTTTAATTTAAAATAATATTTCCATTAATAACCTATTCATTGCAGATACCTATTATACTGTGTAACAGTTGTTTTGGAAATTTTATGTAAAATTAAAACTATCAGTATTTTACAGATGTTTTAATTAGACATTGTTATTAACAGGAACAGTGCAGAAACTAAAATCAAGCCTTTAATGTCTTATAGACCATGCATTTTTGAGGTTAGTATCCACCCGGGTCCTATTAACTGTACATTTGCAAGATTTCATTATTTTTGCCTCTGACACTATGGGAAAAATCTTTCAGAAGCTATTGGGACAGATTCAAGCTTTTATGTACTTGGTTACTACGGCTGTAAAATGAAATCTCGTCTTGCAGCGTGGATTCTTCTTCTCATGTTAAACCCACCAAAATGAAGGGGACTAAATAGGTAATGATTTTCCTAGCGCATTTGCGTACTGTGATGATCCTGGGCCTTTGCAATTGTTTTACTGGGCTCTTGGGCACTGGATTATTAGCTTGTAATTGTCCATTATCATGGTGCTCACCTTATTGAAGCACACAGCAGTGTTAATGAGCTTTGGGTTTTGATGCTTGTTTAGAGATCAGCTTGGTCTTGGATGGGAGGGAGCAAAGCTAAATAAATGGCCGCTCCCTGTCCTTCTGGCCGTTTGCTGAACACTTTTGTTTTTGCCGATGCCCCAACTTAGTCCTTACGATCCTAGAGTGCAAAAGACAGATGTGCTAGGGCACCACCCCAGATCAGGAGGAGCGCAGTGAGTGGGGGCACAGAGCAGGGAGCCTGGCCAGCACTTCCCTTCGGTGACCTTGGGCGACTCCCCTAGCCACTCCTGCCTCCTTTCCCTCGTCTGTAAAGTGGAGATACCCACAGTGCCCACCTCGTAGGCTTGTTGTGAGGGTTAAATGCACAACCCGTGTATCAAGGACTTTAAATAGAATCGGACGAATGTTAAGTGTTGCCTGTTTGCGATGATGACACAGATGTAGCAGGAGTATCTGCGTTTAACAATCTGGAAAAGGTTGGTAGAATTCACCTCTACAGTCAGTTCAGTGGGGAGAGTCTTCCTGAGAATTTAAAAGAGAGAGACATTCTACATTCTACATTTAAATTCCTTCAAGCCGGAGCCACACAAAAAAGCCCAGCGTGCAGGCAAGAGGGGCGCTGCTGGGCATGTTCACCAGTGGCCTGTTCCCCGGCACCTGGGTCACTGATTCCTTGGCCCAGGCGTTATCAAGGGTTTGCTAGCTGCTGTGTGTGAAGTGCCTGCTAGGAAATAAACGTTTAAGAGAAGGATTTTGCCTGGAGGGCCCTTACTAGGTGAGGAGCTAAGGAGAATACCCAAGGCAGTGTGCAGACTGTGTCTCCCTCTGTGATGTGGTCCTGACCGCAGGATCGAGTGAAGTGTTCCCTCCTTCGTGCCATGGAGCAGTTGTTAGATTATACTTAGGTCTTCGAACGTCTCTTCTCCCCACCAGACAGGACTCATCTGTGCTACAACACAGATGGGCACTCAGGCCATCACCAGACAACTCAAAATTAGCTGTAAATATTATAGGAATTGAATGCTAGAGGGTATAGCTGTGGGTAGGGAGGAGAAAATGTTTCATTTTAGACTTGCTGCCCATAGGGGAGGCCCATTAGGCACTTAAATAATGGCTCTGATGCTCCGGAGACAGGTTAGCCCAAAAGCCAAGCAGTAGACATCACTGATGGCTGAGTGGCAGGAGGGGGTAACCCTGCTGCGTGTAACGAGCCAGCCAAGAGGAACGGCTGCTCTACTTTCCCCCATTCTCGCTTGGCCCTCTAGGCCATTAAAGTCTTAGTTGGCTATTTTATTTACTTAATAAACATTATATAGGACTTTCTAACTGACCTGTCCACGGTGTGAAGTTTGTGAGGATAAATAGAAATCTTGGTTTAGGTCGAGGTTACTGTAAACATTCCCAGCTCAGCTGGTTGGTTTGCCTTGGGCTTCATGGAGGAGATTTAATAACCAAAGTACGTAAAGGACTTTATTTTCCAGCCATTACATTTCAGGGGCTGTCTTGTGGTACTGACCCCACGGATAGTGTTTGTGCCAGCTTTACTATAATCCTGTCCTGGCCCCAGTAAAGGGACCAAGTGACATCTTAGGACTTGAAAGGGCATTAGAGAATGCCCATTGTCAGGAGGCGGTTATTGGGCATCTGCTGTGAGCTGGGCGTGGAGGAGGGCGAAGGGCCAGTCTGGTGGGGACACAAGGTTGTTGCACCCACTTCACTCTCACACGTCCAGAATCAGCTAGTTCTGCAGTGGCTCTACCTACCCACCACTCTACCCTTGTCGGAGCGGATTGTAATGCCTGGAAAGGAGAAGGGGGCTGGCCCACCTCCCTAGTGATGGTTCCATCAAACACCTGCGGTTGTGGGTATCAAAAACTGCCCTGGGGGCTTCCCTGGTGGCGCAGTGGTTGGGAGTCCACCTGCCGATGCAGGGGACACGGATTCGTGCCCCGGTCCGGGAGGATCCCACATGCCGCGGAGCGGCTGGGCCCGTGAGCCATGGCCGCTGCGCCTGCGCGTCCGGAGCCTGTGCTCCGCAAC
>NC_041232.1:61309681-61366402 GCF_002837175.3 Physeter macrocephalus | reverse complement strand
GGGCCTGTGCTCCGCAACGGGAGAGGCCACAGCAGTGAGAGGCCCGCGTACCGCAAAAAAAAAAAAAAACTGCCCTGGAGTGACAGTGTCATCACCTCACTCTTAACCCCACACTGAAAAATTACAGGAGCGAGTTGGACAGGAAAGTCAAAACACACCTGCACTGATTATGTTCAGTTGGTTTTGGATCAATGGTGGTTCATGTAGGATGAAACTGAAGTCCTTGGGCAGCTATAATAAAGAATTTTAAAACTGCACTAATCTGTTTCATTAAAACACTTGCCTTGGGCAGCAGAGTATTTCCGTCCTGTTAGCAGTTGTTTGCATATAGCCATGTTTGCATTATTGAGTTTCTTTGACATAAGTCACAAAAGCCTTTCCCGGCGTAAATGCACAGGGCCTTTGCTGACTTTATGTTACACCAGCCGTCAAGACCTACTACCCAAAGCATGCTGCTGTCCTTGAGAGGCGAGGTGCCAGAGCACCAGAAATCGTTTATCATAATTCAAACCTCATCTGTTAAAATGAAACAGATTTTGATATCTTTTTCCTGTGTTTAATGTCATACACATCTCAATGCCTGTTTGTTTCACTGGCTGATGTGCCTGAGAAAACCAAATATTTATTTATTTTAAATTATGTATTTATTTTTGGCTGTGTTGGGTCTTCGTTGCTGCACGTGGGCTTTCTCTAGTTGTGGCGAGCGGGGGCTACTCTTCATTTTGGTGCGCGGGCCTCTCATTGCAGTGGCTCCTCTTGTCGCAGAGCACGGGCTCTAGACGCACTGGCTTCAGTAGCTGTGGCGCACGGGCTCAGTGGTTGTGGCTCACGGGCTTAGTTGCTCCACGGCATGTGGGATCTTCCCGGACCAGGGCTTGAACCCGTGTCCCCTGCATTGGCAGGCAGATTCTTAACCACTGCGCCACCAGGGAAGTCCCCCCAATATTTTTAAATGCCCCTGTGAGTAAATCACTAAGGAAGACAGCAGAATGTAGCTCCAACTCCTAGACACGTATCTTCTAGTTGGGAAATTGAGCTATCTTCGGAGAGTTCTGGCCTCTCCCGTTCGCCACAGTCCCCCACCTCTTCCTTGTCTTCCTTTACCCATGTGTAACTATGTTCCAAGTTCCTATAGCATTTGAATTATGATCTCTGCTTTAGAAGAAAATACCACGTGTGCAATTAAGTTCAAATTTCCACCAACAACTAACGGGCCAATCTCCTATATCCCTGTAAACTTAGATATACTTTTAAAAAAATAACCAGAGACTCTATAAACAGTAGATTAGTCATGTACTAGTTGATCTCTCTCAAAGCCCCACTAAAAGAAGAGGAAAGGAATAAAGATGTTATAAACCAACAAGGACAACCCACAGGAGAATGGTAGAGGAGACAGCAGTGGATGACAGGGTTCAATAATTCGGGAGGTGGAAAGAGGATGATGGAGTGTTGATAACTAAAATCAACGCAAAGAAAAAAACCAAAACTCATCCTGTAGATCATCACCTCAAAGACTCAAGGCTTGGAGACACTGGGTAGAGAGGTCGTGAGGTGGGAGGCAAGGTTGACAAGCAAGGAATTGGTTCAAAGCTGGGAAAGTGGCTGGAGCCCCAGAAACCCTCCCCCCCCGAGCAGCCAGATACGCACCCTCAGCCAGGCAGGAGAGGGGGGTTTTACGCTCTGGAGAAGTGGAACTATGAACGTTCAGGCCTTGGAGACACTGGACACGGTGGTGGGCCAGGCTGAGAGGCGGGGCTGAAAACGGGATTAGGTAAATCTCTGCTTGTTCTACAGCCATTGTCTGGTCCCCTTCCCCTTACAACCAGGACCAGAGAGCGTGGGAATGGAGTTGAAAGTTAATCTGATATGTTTGGCCATTTAGAAGACAATACTGATGGGTATCTGACAGATGAAAATGTTGCCCAAAAAATTAAGAATAAATACTTAGAAAATTAAGCAAATGAAAGAAAAAAGAGGCAGTTATTAATTCCAAGAAAGACAAAACTCAACAAGAAAGGAAATGTAATCCTAATCCACTAGTTGGCTCTTCAGTAAACAATGTACAGTGAACCATATCATAAAAATATTGAGTTAACCTAAAACTGTAGTAAAACTGTTTGGGGATGATTAGGGAAAGACGTGTGTGTGCTAGGGATGGGGCAAAGGGATGGAAAGGCTATATTTCATTTCATCCAAAGCAGGAAGTCATTAGATAATGTATAAAACTGATAAGCCACCAAAATAAAGGCATGACCTAAAAACATATGTGTGTGATCATTTGTAGACAAACTTTCCAAGGAATGAGGAGAGAAGGATGGCCTATGTGATTGAATGTAGGTGGAAGTGTTACAAAGATGAACTTGGAGATTCTTTTTTTTTTTTTTTTTTTTTTGCGGTACGCGGGCCTCTCACCGCTGTGGCCTCTCCCATTGCGGAGCACAGGCTCAGCGGCCATGGCTCACGGGCCCAGCCACTCCGCAGCATGTGGGATCCTCCCGGACGGGGGCACGAACCCATGTCCCCTGAATCGGCAGGCGGACTCTCAACCACTGTGCCACCAGGGAAGCCCTTTGGAGATTCTTAAAAGGAACGGAGGGAGGATGTGGAGGTGGGTTTTGGAAGTGGAAGGTTACCGGTATGTGCTGGGAGGGATGGCCAAACCACACTTACCTGAACGGAATCAGGAACTCCGGGGCAGTAAGCTAAAAGGGCCCAACCCTGTTGTCACAAAGCATGCTCTCCACGGGAGCCCTCCTCTGCCCCTCTGCCTGTTCATTCTTAAGTACGCATATAGTGCACACTTAACCTGCTTTCCAACCACAGCAAATTAGCTATAATTGAGGTTCCATCCACTTGAGATTTTATGAAATCAGAAAGGGTGGCAAAGGCCACAAGCAAATGGACTAATAGCTCTAAGAAATGTCAGCTGACAGCCTGACAAAGAAAATAACCCAAAAGCACAGACGGCAGATGTTGGAAATTGAACGGCACAGCAGTCTAGGCCATTGAGCTTAGAGACCTCCATGTCTGTGTATCAGCAGTGCTCACAGGGTACTACCTAGTGACCATGAAGAAGTTTCAGCTGAGCTTCTACTAAGATGAAATGTCTTTTTTTTTCTTTTAAACTTATTCAATTTAACTACATTTTCCAAAAAATGATATTTTAAGAGGCATTTGAGACTATTCTATTCAAAATAATCAAAACCCCAAAATGTTTTTGTTTGAAAGGGTGAAATACTTTGGACTGTTTAGCCAAAATGTCCCTTTTCCTGCAAGTGTTTTCTTCTCTGGAGGAGTCTGCCTTGCAGGGATGAAGAAAACAAGGCAAGGGGGACAACAAAAGGCGACCACAGGAAAATTCTAAGCAGCGGGAGGGGTGGCATTACTTAGTGGAAGCCTTCAAAATTTACCAGGAGTTGAAAGTAGATGCCTCAGATTGTGGGTGTCTGAATGAGATGTTTCTAGCTGTTTACAGCCCCATAAGGAGATGTGGAGGAGCCTAAGAGCAGGGAAGACTGTTCTAGAAGCTCAGGTACACCATCCTAAGTTTTGGATCCAGTGAGGAGCTGTGGCAATGGAAAGAGAAGGTCAGAACACACAGGATGTGAGATGTGAAGGTGTTCTTAGGGGCCAGAACTCAAAACATTGCAACTGGTAGGTAGTGATAGTGGGGTGCTTGTTACCACTGCTATTAGCTCATCTCCAGAGATGGGCCAGTGATATTCCTGAGTGGGGCTAGTCTGGTAGGGGTCTGCTCTGCTGATAAAACTGACTGGAGTCGGAATCAGGGAGAGCAAATGAGATTCAGAATATTGTCAAGAGAAGCAGACGCTGTTTCTCTTCCTTGCTCCCACCCTTACCCACCCTTGAACTGTCAGCTGTCAGATGGTCCGTCAAGCTCAGCTTCTGACTGGCTCCCCAACTTAGAACCACTCTCTGCATCCCAGCACAACTTTTCTTACCACATCTTTTTCAAAATGAAAATGCCAGTTCACAAATGAGGAACACTACAAGAAAGTATTCATCTGAATTTTATGGGATCTCATTGTGAGAAAAGTCTCCGTTGCAAGACCTCATAGCACACATACCTGTAATTGGAATCTTCAATATTTTGCTGACATCAACCATGAAAATATATGTTTCCAAAATGGTACAGTTGTCAAAATTAATCCAGTCTTCAAGAATAATTTTCTGTTTTCTATTCCAAATGTAATAGTTCTTCTTCCACTTACACTGATTAATGAGGAGGCCTCTGTAGTTGTCTTTGTGGCCAAGTCAGTGTAAATGTGATTTCACACAGACTCGAACTCACTTTGCCAGGCTGAGTATCTCTGAGTCAGATTTTTTGCTGAAGGCTTGGTGTGGACTAGCACATCCAAAAAGTCAGCAGTGGTCACTGTATCCAGCTGGATCCCAGGTAAACTGCTGCTCTCTAGGTAAAAACACAAGAGGAACAGCACAACAATCTACCTAATGGTGATCAATGCTCTTGAAACGCTAATAGACCTTCTTTCAAGACAATGCATAATGCAGCATTCTTAATGGTTAATGCAGCAACAGGCAAGACTAAAGAGGGCTGGGGAAAAAAGTCTTTAATGTGCAACCCAGCCCCTGAAGCCCATACACAAAATGTGACTTAAAAGTATCATTATAAAGTATTATTTAATATTTATATAGTGCCACAAATGGATACAGCCCAACATAGTGTGCCAGGGAAATAAAAGCCCGAGCCCTAAGGAGTTTATCATCTGGGAGCAAAGTTGATACGAAACAGAACAGCAGAGGAGGAAGGGGTTGGGTGCAGGAGGATTTTTGACCAAAGAGTGAGTGCCAGTGTAACGAGCCACAAAGAACAGGGGCAAGGTGCCACCTGCTGGTGAAAGCCCTTTTTTTTTTTTTTTTTTTTTTTTTTTTGCAGTACGCGGGCCTCTCACTGTTGTGGCCTCTCCCGTTGCGGAGCACAGGCTCCGGACGCGCAGGCCCAGCGGCCACGGCCCACGGGCCCAGCCGCTCCGCGGCATGTGGGATCCTCCCGGACCGGGGCACGAACCCGCGTCCCCTGCATCGGCAGGCGGACTCCCAACCACTGCGCCACCAGGGAAGCCCTGAAAGCCCATTTTTTAAAAACAAATTTCTCTCCCAGAGCACCTTGGCTGTCACCCTCACCATACCTGACTGGTGATTTTCAAGGGCACTGAAGATCTTCCTCACAGGCCGCATGGCTGCTTCCCTGCAGACTAGCTTGATGTCCGAGCCCGAGTAGCCCTCCGTCTCCTGAAACAGCCGCAAACCCAGCCATTAGGCGGCAGGCAGAATGCTGGTGGTGGTTACATTCTTACAGGCAACACAGGGTGTCAGAGGCCCTGTTTGGATTCTGTATCCGTCACCCATGGACTCTCTATAAAGATTCCCAGATAAATAGTGTTTAGTGGGAGAGAGGCTGCTAACGTGTTTGGATAACCTAAGGATTTGGGCAACAAACAACTTCCTAACACCATCCAAACGTAGGTGGTGAGATGCTGGTGACGACTGGCCCACCCAAGCCAGCCTAATGGCGCCCTTGTGCCCAAATTCAAGGATGGCAAAATTTGGTAGACACTTCTATTCTTGTAAATAGGATTATAACCTGCCTTTAAGGAACCTCAGAGAACATCACATTCAGGTGTCCTCTCAAGGAGGCAATGACACCAGTGGGCATGGGGGTAACATGCTTTTCCTTTTGTGAAAGACTTGCATTTAATCATCACAGCAATCCTCTGTGGCCTGTTACCCATTTTACAGATGAAGAAGCTGAGGCTCAGAGAGGAAGTGACTTCCTTGATGGCACACAGTTATTAAGTGGCAGGGCCAGAATCTGACCGTAGGTCCTCTGAGTCTAAACCCTATTCCACTTTATCACATCTCTCTGCTTGAATGTTTCCGAGGGACAAAGAGCTCGGTCTTTCATGAAGGAGAGGCCCGTTGCACTGTTGGGGCAGCTTGGATCTTTTCTAAGTGACTCGAGGCTCCGAACAGCTGAGAAGACGGTCACGGGGCGGCCCCTCGGCCTAGGCGCCTCCCCAGGCAGCTCACCCGGCTCAACAGGCTGTACTCCAGCTCCGCGCGCAGCTCCAGGGCGCTGCTCCTGCACACGGGCGGCAGCCAGTGGTGGATCATGGCCTGCCTGGCCTCCTGGCTTGGGAGGTCCACCAGAATCCTCTTCTCCAGGCGCCGCAACATGGCACAGTCTAGCTCCCTGAGTCATGTCCAAAACACAGGAACTGGTTGGGGCAGTAACTCACTTCTTAAGCAACAACTATATTTGAAGAACAAATTTAGCAGGAACCAATCCTGTATCTTAACTGTTACTCTACATCTATGTCTGAGTGGGAAGGACCATTACTTCATGTTGTTTGGGAGAAACAAATGGTTAAAAAGAAGAAAAAAAGAGATAGGGAGGGAGGAAGGAAGGAAGGAAGAAAAAGAGAAAGAAAATAAACATCCCCCAAATACCTCATGTGAAGGAGGTAATTTTAGGTGACTTAATTTGAGGGGGAATAAATCCAGCTAACACCAACCAAACGTGAGCATTCCCGCTGCAGTTGTAACATCAATTATTCAACCTGATCCTGTAAATGAGTACATTATTCCTGACATAACTTGGGCACTCTGGGAAGTACACTAATTCTTCCAAAACACTCATACATTCTGGAGTGAATGACTATCTCACTCCATTGCTCGGGTGAAGTAAAGTGCGAATGCTCCTTCCTGGGCGCCCAGTGCAAATGTGGCCCTTTGAAACACTCATTCCTGGCCTCCCAAAACACCGTCAGGCCAGGTTTATGCAATTTTGCATCTGCAGGCCATTTCCTTATATTTCTTAATATAAAAATTTCAAGCCAATAGAAAAGTAGGACAAAACAACAAATATCCACATACCTACCATCTTGATTCAACAACAGTTAACATTTTGCCGTATCTGCTTCATATATATTTATCTATTCTTGTTAAATTATTTCAATGTAAATTACATCATGAAACTCCACCCCCAAATGCTTCAGTATGCATTTCCCAAAAAAGGGACATTTCCTTATATAACTACAATACCATTATGACACTAACAGAATTAACACAGATTGAATAATATGTCTAATGCCCATTCCATATTAAATCTCTCCAATCACCCCCAAAATATCTTTTACAGTTTTCCCAACCAACTTCCAATCAAGGATTATGCACTACATATGATTATGTCTCTTAAATCTCTTGTAATCCAAAGCAGTCTCCTTGCCTTGGCCCCTTTTTGAATAGGTAAGGCTAGTTGTACGATGTCCCACATTCTGGATTCGTCCGATGTTTTCCTCATGGTATCAGGTAACTGGTTCCTGTATCCCCTGTCCTCCAAGATGGAAGTTAGACCTCAAAGCTTAATCAGAATCAGGATAAACATTTTTGCCAAGTATATTTCATAGATAATATGTTTTCACATTCATTACACTGGAATCCAGTGTTGGTGTGCCTCACTGCTAGTGCTGTGATGTTTAATTACTGGGATCATCTGGTGACCACAGCTCTCTTCACTGGACGATCTCTCAAGCATCTCTTTGTAAGGAGTAAATATTCTACATACAGTACTTAGGCACCATGTGAATACCCCTTTCCCCATCCCTTTCAACTAGCATTTCAACTTAGCATCTGTTGATGATCTTTGAATCAACTGTTTCATGAGAGTGGTGCAAAATGGTGATTTAAAACTTTTTTCCATTCCAAATGATTATTTAGAATTATTATGTAAAGTAGAGCTTTCCCTCATTAACTGGGGCTCTTTGGTTACCTTGAGTTACCATTCCTGTTAAAAACATCATTTTTGAGTGTGAGTTTGTGAACCCTTTTTATGTTAAAATTTCAAGCTCCTAGACGGGAGGGAAATATGTCTTTGATTTTCTAGCACAGAAATTAGGAAATGCCTGTGTGTTGGTCTGGCTTAGCCGATAATAAAGAGTAACAAGGAAAACATCATCACCAGATTTTCTCTCTCGTAAAGATACCGAGAATTTCCAAAGCACCCTCCCTTTTTTCTTATTCTGAATCTATGTCATGATATTCCTTTTAAATTGAAAACATGAAAATACCCTTCCAGGGAGCATATCTGAATCCTAAACTGGAGCGAACAGGTTTCTTAAAAGATTGTGTCTTGGGCTTCCCTGGTGGCGCAGTGGTTGAGAGTCCGCCTGCCGATGCAGGGGACGCGGGTTCGTGCCCCGGTCCGGGAAGATCCCACATGCCGCGGAGCGGCTAGGCTGTGAGCCATGGCCGCTGAGCCTGCGCGTCCCGGAGCCTGTGCTCCGCAACGGGAGAGGCCACAACAGTGAGAGGCCCGCGTACCGTAAAAAAAAAAAAAAAAGATGTGTCTTTTCTTTACCTATTATTCCTCCCGTCCTGAGCTGAGAATCCACTCCAGGGCTGCTTTCCCGGCAATAACAAGTACCTATTTCTTTTTTGCATTTGCTTTGTTCTTTATCAGCTTCACCCTGTTGAAATTCATCTCATCAGAGACAGCCACCTGCACAACCACGCCCCCTCTCAGGGCCAACATTTATATTCCAGACACAGGGTTGAGGGAACTTTGCAGAGCTCTAGGAAATTATTTTTTACGTTTGAAATATTAATAAAAGCTAGTGCTTAAATAGCACTCACCAGGTGGCAGGTACTGTTTCAAGCATTTTTTAGATATTAATTAATTCTCAGAACCTACCTATGAGGTAGGTAATATCTTCGTTTAAGATGAGGAAACTGAGGCATAGAGGTCGAGTAGCTTGCCTGAGGTCAAGGCTAGTGAATGGCGGCCCTGGACTTGAACCCGAACAGTGAGACTCTGGAGACTGTGTCTCAGTAACTGGCCTGATACTAGCACAGTAGCAGCAGGGAGACCCCAAGTCACATCACGGTGAAATCTCAGAACCCTGAGAACGAACAGAGCATCATAAAAGCTTCCAGAGAGGAAAAACAGGTTGCATCCAATGAATGGAGAATAAGATTTCTCATCATCAGTGTGAGATATTAAAAGAAAATAGAGCAATGCCTTCAAAATTCTGAGGAAAAATAATTTTTTATAACTATTTTGTTTATTTTTGGCTGCGTTGGGTCTTTGTTGCTGTGCGCGGGCTTTCTCTAGTTGCAGCGAGCAGGGGCTACTCTTCATTGCGGTGCGCAGGCTTCTCATTGCAGTGGCTTCTCTTGTTGCAAAGCACGGGCTCTGAGCACACGGGCTTCAGCAGTTGTGGCACGTGGGCTCTGTAGTTGTGGTGCGCAGGCTCTAGGGCATGCGGGCTTCAGCAGTTGTGGCACGCGGGCTCAGTAGTTGTGGCTCGTGGGCTCTAGAGCGCAGGTGCAGTAGCTGTGGCGCGCGGGCTTAGTTGCTCCGTGGCACATGGGATCTTCCTGGACCAGGGATCGAACCCGTGTCCCCTGCATTGGCAGGTGTATTCTTAAGCACTGTGCCACCAGTGAAGTCCAGGAAAAATAATTTCCAGTGTAGAAATCTGTATATTGATCAAACCGTCAATTAAGTGGGAGGATAGAATAAAGACATTTTCAATATGCAGAGCCCAAAAAATATTACCTCCCATGTACCCTTTATCGGGAAAGTACTGGAGGACCAAAGGGAGAGAGAAACCAAACCAAAGGGCCACATGGGCTCCGAGAAACAGAGGGCCTGACACAGAGAGAGAAGGAAACCTCCAGGATGACACAGGAGGGGCCTAGGGTGCAGAGGACAATCCGCTCATTTTGGAGAAGGTGAGAAGGCTCTGGAAGATGTGCCTCCAAGAAGATAAACTTGACTGAATACCTGGTATGTCTGAGTAAATCCAGAGCTGTTTTAGACAGTCAGCAGAGAGCTGGGCCTCGATTAGTGGCAGGAGGAGGTGAGTGAGGGGGGACGAAAGGAGGGGGGTCAGGGAGATATAGAGAAGAGAAACCATTAGACTCACATTTAGGAATTCGGTCCAGCAACCTTGCCCACCCGCCAAGTGTATTGTCACTGCTGAGTCTCCGATACACAGAGATGAATATGACAAACTCCCTACTTCAATGTAAATAATAGGCACTAACTGGGAGGTTTGGGCCTTGGACTGCAGGAATGTTGGTCCTGTAAACTTTAAAAATGAAATAAGACTTGGGAACCTGAAGCTAAAACCAGGAAGGAAGAGAGAATAAGCTGGGGAAACGGCAGTGCTGGGTTGAAGAGCAGTTGCCGCATTTCCCCCAAGGCCTTTCCTTGGACCAGCTGCCCCTCCCGAAAGGGCAGCGGCTGCAGAAGGAAGGCTCTTTGGTGGGAGCACCTCTGGTCTCTTCATCCCACCAGGGGGACTTCTTATTGAAAGGAAGACCAGATCCCCGCATGCCCTAGGAAAAGCAGGCGGTCAGAGGAGGGTGGGAAAACCACCCCTCACGACAGATGATTGGATTGACCAGCTATGCCCTAATGCAAGAGATTTACCTCAGAACTGCTTGTGGGCACAAAATACGTGCAGCTCTCTGACAGCCAGGCCTGATTAATGCACTTTTAACGACATCAATAATAATATAATCATATAAGGGAGGAAACAAAGGACAAATGCAATGTACCCAGGAATCATTCTTTATGCCAATATATTTATGTGAAAAAATTTAACCTGCGGCAACCAGAAAACACTCCCTTTAGCTGCTACATTTTGATTTTTACACCCAAGTTATTCTGTTCTCACATCTCCTTTATCTTGGTCATTTGATACTTCCATCACCTCGAAGGTCAAAAGCAACCAGCAAGAGTGACTGTGACACAGTGAGGGCTCACAGACCTCACAGCCTGGCCACTGGACCGGTGCCCGCTGCTATATACAAGGTGGCAGCGCCCACTGGTCACCTAGACAGCTTGCGTGGGCCACAAGGCCTTGCACCTGAGCACCTGGGCTCCCACGCCAAATCTTCGGGGCCCTTCCTCAGCCCTTGGCCTGTCTCCCCTGTTAAACCGTGTTGTTCCTGGGACAATGATCATTCCAAATTTTACAGAATTTGGAAATCAGACATAATTCTAGTTTGTTCATTCCATAGTGAAGACATTAAGTTCAAACCATCTCAGTGTGACAAGAGAAAAGCAACCTTCAGTTTTGTAGGCAAAGTCTTCGCAGTATGTCCCTAACCAATGTGAAGTCAGAGATCGTGGCAATCCTTGAAAAGCAGATTCAGGAATTGTATTCTTTGGTGGATGACAGGGAGTCAATGAATAAAGCACTGAAGTTTACTTTGTCTCCTGCACTGAGCTCTGCGTAAGTTGACTCCTACCTACACTTCCCACTTGGGCCAAACTGCTCTGTCGGCCGTTATCTGAATCTACATTTTGCCATCCTAGTTGAGCAGGTACTCAGGTCATTTTCTTTACTTGGAACTTCCAGTTTGTCTACCAAGAGCCAGGTCCTTTTCACAGGTCCAGTTCAAGTGCTCTCTACCCCCTTTTCTTTTAAATATCTTTAATCAGAAATGGCCTCTTCCCGATATGATTTTATTCTACTTATTGTCTGTACCAGCCACATGGCTGGCTGTATCCTCACTTCTTAGTTATTTGCGTTTATATCTCATCCATTGTCCCATGAGATAGCCAGCCTCTAGAGGCCAAGGATCATGGACTGTATATCTTGGGTTCCCCCGCCTTCCATCATGCAGAATACTCACAGTAGGTACTCAACAGATACTACTTGAGTGAATGAATAAACTTTCGGTTCAGGGCTACTGGCTTCATGTAAGTGATCTGCTTCCTTAAAGCCCAGTCTTTATTTACGAAGGTAAATCTGCTTTGTTGAAAATTAGCATTTTATAAGCATCATTAGTTCGAATTAACAGAGAAAACAAGCATCAACCTGGGAATAAAGCATTCTATTTTCATCTTTAGTAAAAAAAAAAAAAAAAAATGGAAATGATGATTTAAAGGGATGATTTATCCAACTCACTTGGCTGGGCAGTGCTTTTGAAGATGAGGTGAAAGATGTAGTCTCCATAGGGGGCCTCTCATCTCCAGAGACTGCACTTCTCAGTCTGAAGAGTGAGCTCACAAGCAAGAGACAAGAGACAAGCAACACTAGAGCCATCAGTTCAGTCTATGTCCTACTGATGCTAGGGTAAGAGCATCACATATTTATAATAAAAGAATGACAATTACTTCGAGTTACTACAATACCAACAAGGAGATATATTCCTATTGCTCTTGCCAGAAAATTTATGACCAGTAATTGAGAGAAGAAATGGGAATCTTCTTTTTCCAGCAAAATGATGAACTAGATATTCAGAAATCTCTTGTTATAAAGCCACTTTAAAAGCTTGGTGAATTATAGGAAACACTTTTGGTATACACAACAAATGAGTCCACAGGAAGCAGCAAAATTCTCAAGCCCTAAAAATGAAGAGGAAGCCAAAAATCAAGACTGGGCAGCTGAAATGGAAGCTGTGGCTGAGTGTTTGCCTCTTAGTTACAAAAAAAGTTTGGATTTTAAAGTCTACCTGTGGCATAGCATAGAAGGCCTTGGGCCCATTCAAGATGGTAGGTAGAAACAAGGCCCATCATGTAAAACAAAAAACCAGATGGCACATCCTCTATGAAAGGATGGGTTAGAAAAATTTCCCCACTAGCAATGGAAAGAACCAAGGGAATTTGTCTTATACTTTGGGGTGGGCAAAAGTCTTCACTGATAATTCAGAATCCGACCTACCCTCACTGGCATGGATGAAGAAACCCTATGCTAAGAAATTAGCTTACAGTTGTCCAAAGCCTGACACAGTCAGACATAAATTTTCTGTGAAAGGACACGTGTAAGACTCTCACAGATAGAGTTCCCCTCACTAAATGTAAGCTCACCATCCAAAATTCTGAAACATATAATGAACCACCAAGAATGAGAGTCTGCAGAAGAAACTAAGAACAGAATTAAACTCCACTGATACAGACGATAAAATAATTGTGTTTAAGATGTATAAAATGATAAAAGAGGGAATCAAAAATATGAGAGAGACTCGCTTCCGGCCAAGATGGAGTAGCCCATCCTTCTCTAGTCCACCCACTACTACTAAAATTCACTGCATGTAATACAGCATCTAAACGTAGGAAGACACTGGAAAGGAGGAGGGCGAGGGGCTAGGGAGCGGGGGACATGAGGAACGACAAGGCAGTGTTCTCAGGTTTCTGTTTTGCCTCCCTCAGACCTCCCACACGGGGTGCTGGAGAAGCCCACTGACCAACTGCTAACAGGCACAGACAGAAGCCTCAAGAAAAGCTCATTCTCTCTAACAAAGGACTGGGAAGAGCAGGTCCACCAGGACACAAAGCCTTTTTGATAATACCTGCCCTACTCCAGCTAAACGTCAAAGGGAAAACTGCCCCCCACCGAGTGTCTGTGCTGGGAGTCATGGTGGAAGGAGCTTGGTCCAATGCGCTGGTGCCATATTAAAACCCTCAAGGAAAAGAAAAGTCAAATAAATTAAGGCCCACTCATACGTGGGATTCTATATGGAATTAGGTAGATTTTCAAAGTTGTCCACAATGTACTAAGTGAAAGAAAAAAACAGGCCATAGAACAAAATAATACGTATCCATGAACGTTCACATTTTTGTTTCTGTGTGTGGGGCGTGGGGTAGTGTCTGTGTGTACACTTATAGGGGACTGTGCACTTTCAAGCAACACTGAAGCATATAAAATATGATTTTTATAATGAACATGTATTATTTTTCTAAATAGCCAAAATGGTGAAAATGATTTCCCTCTTGGGGAAAAAAATTACCGCAGAAGGATACAAAGGCAACAAATGATAGCAAATAACCAAACCATTTTCACCATTAGGGTATATACAAAGATGATAATACTTACGTCACAGAGGTGAAATTATGAGTAGTTTTTCTCTCATTCTCAAATTTTCTATAAAATGGTTATGTTAATTTTATACTTTTTAAAATTTGGTTTTAGAATTACAGTTCACATGCCACCCTGCACCCTGTTAAGATAAAGTAATGCCACAGTAGGCCAGGCTGAAATCAATTTATGTCTGATGAAACCAAACAAACTGAGAAGGTGTGAATGGGGCAAGGGCAAGGTTGCTCCTAGTAACCGCCTGCCCAGTCAGTCCTGTGCCTGCCCTGCTGCACCTACCAAATCCTGCACCACACACTTTTTTCCTGGTTGTGTCAGAATCACCCATCAACCACATATGGAGGATCATGAACTTGATATCACTGCACAGGTTAGTGAAGCTTTGTATGGAGAGAAGCAATTTCAAGCAAAGCAGTTTGACCACTGGTAGGCACGGACATACTATTGCTAAAAAACAAAATTCAAATGAGTAAATTTAAAGATCTAATTGGCTTTGTTCAATGATTCAGGAATCCAGGAGCATCCCATCTAGCAAACAGAAAGGAGCTCTGAAGACACGTACAAAATGGAAAATGTTTTATAGGCAGAAGGAGATGCAACAAGAAAGTTATGAGCAAAGAGTGGATTGTTTTGGGTAAGGTCACCTTCTTTGGGGGAACAGCAGAGTCTATCCAGTGGATTACCTCACTAGCACTGACCAGGTAATTCCAGACTGACTGGTTAAGATTACATTCCTGGGAGAGATTGAAACTGCTATTAGGTTAAGTATTGAGCCTCGGTTTGATGATGTGGGCTTAGAACAAGTGACCTCATTTGGGGCCTGTTGTCCCTTTTTTAAAATGATAAAAGATTTTAAAAGCCTGAAAGCATGACTGAATGCTATTGCAATGAAAGATGCAATTATCAGATCAGAGTGAGTTAATGCAAACCACCGTTTCCCGAAAGATTTTCAAATAGAACGCTGGTCTTGTGAGATGCTCTTAAGGAAGGGATTCTGGGGTCAAATGAATATGGAATGTACTGCTTTCTCATAGCTTTTCTTGGAGAGTCACAACACACAGTAACATCTTAAAGGCACTGAGAAGTCCTGCCAGGGCAGAAATCAGTTGAACTGTAGCTCAGTATCTCTGAGTTAAATTAGACCCCACTAGATCCCATTTTTTGGATAATGACCTGCGGGGAACCATTCTTGGAGAAATGTTGATCTAGAGAGTAATGATAGTCAAGCCACGAGGCCAAAAGGTAGGACCTCAGAGAGCACAGCTTCTCCCTAGAGCCCAGGAGACACATGGAGCTACTGCGGAAAAACCCAGGGTTATGTCTGCTGACCCCTTCAATCACGTGTATACACGTCTATAGGCATCTCACACCAGACAGGAGACAGCCCATATGGGAAGAAGTCAGTTTACATGGGTACATTCTTCCACATTCCCAGTGCCAGGATCTCTAGGATCTTATGCTTTCTTTACATATTAAGATTTTTTTTTTTTTAATCCAGAGTGTGGTCATACCAGGCGGATGATTTTTAAAAGGGATAGTGAAATGTCTAGTCCTTTTGCAAATAACAAGGAAAAGATGAGTTTCAACATGCTTCACACATACAGTTTTTATGCCTTCTTTGTACGAACTATCATCAAGCTTAATAGACATCTAAAGATGGCATTTGCCTTAATAGCCCTGTTCAGTGTTTTGTCTCCCTCTGGACTCCTAGGCCTGAGTTTGTGAATACTCAACAATCGAGGCGGGTCAAATTAGCCCTAACTGTGCTTGTTAAACATGTCTTCCATGGCTATTACTTTAAGTGGTAATATTAAATATGCAACATTCGTTATTCTTTTCATTGCTAATTTACACATCAAATGACACAGAGGAGCTGTTATTTCTTGCTTCCTTCTTGTCCTTTCTGTGATGCTATAGATCAAGGAAGGAGGTCCTCGAAGGAGAAGCACTGAATAAACCAAGATCCTGCACACCACCTCACGGCTGAGAAGGGAGAAAATGACTGGGCCTCTGAGACAGAATGGATTTGTCTGGGGAAAGTGGTAAGTTAACAAGCGGTCGATGGTAGCCTAGTGCCCTGGAAGATGCTATAGGTAAGAAATACCACTAACCAACCATAAAGAATTTCTTTGGGGATTTTACGACTGGGTTTTTACATAGTTTGGTATAATTTAGTTACTTCCCCAACAAGCATAGATTGCTTGAATCAGGTAAGTTTATTCCCTCATCTAAGACCCTGAAGCCAAAATAAAGGTCTGTCCCAATACTCTTGAAAAAAATATACTATTTCCTAATTTAAGGACTTGGACAATATGTAGCAAAATACTTAAAAAAAAAAAAATCTATGCCCTTTCATACAGTAATCCTGCTTCCAGAAACCTGTACTCAAGAAATAACTAGATTTTGGTCAAAGATTTTTATTCAAGGAAGTTCATTTCAGTGTTATGTATAATAGAGAAAGATGGGAGCATCATTTATGCTCAACAGGAAAGGAATGATTACATTGTGGTATATTCACATGTGGGAATTTTGGGCAGCCATTACAAAATCCAATTTTCAAGGATTATTTAACGACGTTGGAAATGTTCTTCCTATAATGTTAAGTAAGGAAAGCAGGACACTGGTGGGAATACAAAATGTACAACCTCTATGGACGGAAATTTGGCAATCTCTACAATAATTTCATGCACATTAACCCTTTGACCCAGCAATTCTACTTCCAGGAACCTTCCCCAAAGATACACCGGCAGACACGCAAAGCGATATATGCACGCCATTACTCACTGCAACATTATTTATGAGAGCAAAAGAGTAGCAACAGCCCAAATGCCCATCAGTAGGTGACTGGGGTAGATTACCATATGAACAAGACGGAATACACGCAGCTACAAAGGGAAGGAGGGAGAACTTTCTGTACTTATTTGGAAAGATCTCCAGAACATTCTGTTATGGAAAAAAATAAAAATACAGAACAATTTCTATAATATGACGCCTTTTGTGTAAGTAAACCAAGTTCAGTTATTTTATGGAGTTCTAAAAAAAAAAACGTGAGAGTTTATTTGTGGAGGATGTGACAGTTTGTCTCTAAATAATATCTGTCGTTCCTTCCATTAGTCCAGTGAGCCTCAGCCGGGGGTGATTTTGCCCCCTCCCTGGGGAACATCTGGCAATGTCTGCAGACCTATTTTGGCGGCCACAACTGGGGGTGATGCTACCAGCATCCAGTGGGGAGAGACCGAGGATGCTGCTCAGCATGGTACAGCGCATGGGAGGCCCCCCAGCAAAGAACTCTCTGGCCCCAAATGTCAAGAGCGCTGAAGATGAGAAATCCAGAATTCACTCTTTCATCTTAGTTATGCCAGGTCTGTACCGTTTTCTTCATCAAAATGTTACTGTTATGACAGGTTTGGTATTATTACTGCAAGTTCTGTTACAGACACAAATACAGAATATATCTACATATTAGGATAAAGTGACTAGCAATTATATTAATGTTGTTAAGAACTAAAATTTTCACAATTCGAGAAAAGACACAAATATAAAATCAAATAATTTAAAAACCTTGTAATCTTAAATTTGAGTGGTAAATATTAGTATGAACTCATCATTTGCCTCTTTTTAAAACTAGGTATGTATTTCCTAGCTCTGCCCAATCAAATGGTCAAGAAGCAATGATAATCCAGTAGCAAGGAACACCCATAACTGTGAGACTGTGATCTCTATAAATAGTATTTCCCATTAAAGGGAACCAGGGCTCTGTGAATCAATGGCTGATTCCAGGTCTGGAGCAGAATATTCAAATTGAGCCTGGGTCACCTTGTGCAAATGACAAAGAAGCGTGGCCCTGCCAAACCTAACAGAAGGGGAGGCTAAGAAATAGAATCCAAAAGTTGGGGTTCTATTATGCAAGTAGAAGGATGAAGTAAATATTGGGAGGCAGTTATCAATCTCTGCCACAGCAGCATGGGGGCTGACAATCCGTCTCTGGATCTGCCCTGCCCAGTACAGTAGCTACCAGCCACATGTGGCTACTGGGCACTTGAAACAAGGCTAGTCCAAACTGAAGCATGCCCTAGGTATAAAGTGTACACTGAATTTCAAAGATTTAGTATGAAAAAAAGAATGTAAAATATCACAATAATTTTTATATTGATTATATATGGAAATGATAGTATTTTAGATATACTGGGTTACATAAAATATGTTATCAAAATTGCATATTATCTGTTTCTTTTGATAATTTTTAATGTGGCTACTAGAAATTTTTTAAGTATGTGTGCCTCACATCATATTTCTATTAGACAGTGGTGGATGACAGGGAGTCAATGAATAAAGCACTGAAGTTTACTTTGTCTCCTGCACTGAGCTCTGCGTAAGTTGACTCCTACCTACACTTCCCACTTGGGCCAAACTGCTCTGTCGGCCGTTATCTGAATCTACATTTTGCCATCCTAGTTGAGCAGGTACTCAGGTCATTTTCTTTACTTGGAACTTCCAGTTTGTCTACCAAGAGCCAGGTCCTTTTCACAGGTCCAGTTCAAGTGCTCTCTACCCCCTTTTCTTTTAAATATCTTTAATCAGAAATGGCCTCTTCCCGATATGATTTTATTCTACTTATTGTCTGTACCAGCCACATGGCTGGCTGTATCCTCACTTCTTAGTTATTTGCGTTTATATCTCATCCATTGTCCCATGAGATAGCCAGCCTCTAGAGGCCAAGGATCATGGACTGTATATCTTGGGTTCCCCCGCCTTCCATCATGCAGAATACTCACAGTAGGTACTCAACAGATACTACTTGAGTGAATGAATAAACTTTCGGTTCAGGGCTACTGGCTTCATGTAAGTGATCTGCTTCCTTAAAGCCCAGTCTTTATTTACGAAGGTAAATCTGCTTTGTTGAAAATTAGCATTTTATAAGCATCATTAGTTCGAATTAACAGAGAAAACAAGCATCAACCTGGGAATAAAGCATTCTATTTTCATCTTTAGTAAAAAAAAAAAAAAAAAAAAAAAATGGAAATGATGATTTAAAGGGATGATTTATCCAACTCACTTGGCTGGGCAGTGCTTTTGAAGATGAGGTGAAAGATGTAGTCTCCATAGGGGGCCTCTCATCTCCAGAGACTGCACTTCTCAGTCTGAAGAGTGAGCTCACAAGCAAGAGACAAGAGACAAGCAACACTAGAGCCATCAGTTCAGTCTATGTCCTACTGATGCTAGGGTAAGAGCATCACATATTTATAATAAAAGAATGACAATTACTTCGAGTTACTACAATACCAACAAGGAGATATATTCCTATTGCTCTTGCCAGAAAATTTATGACCAGTAATTGAGAGAAGAAATGGGAATCTTCTTTTTCCAGCAAAATGATGAACTAGATATTCAGAAATCTCTTGTTATAAAGCCACTTTAAAAGCTTGGTGAATTATAGGAAACACTTTTGGTATACACAACAAATGAGTCCACAGGAAGCAGCAAAATTCTCAAGCCCTAAAAATGAAGAGGAAGCCAAAAATCAAGACTGGGCAGCTGAAATGGAAGCTGTGGCTGAGTGTTTGCCTCTTAGTTACAAAAAAAGTTTGGATTTTAAAGTCTACCTGTGGCATAGCATAGAAGGCCTTGGGCCCATTCAAGATGGTAGGTAGAAACAAGGCCCATCATGTAAAACAAAAAACCAGATGGCACATCCTCTATGAAAGGATGGGTTAGAAAAATTTCCCCACTAGCAATGGAAAGAACCAAGGGAATTTGTCTTATACTTTGGGGTGGGCAAAAGTCTTCACTGATAATTCAGAATCCGACCTACCCTCACTGGCATGGATGAAGAAACCCTATGCTAAGAAATTAGCTTACAGTTGTCCAAAGCCTGACACAGTCAGACATAAATTTTCTGTGAAAGGACACGTGTAAGACTCTCACAGATAGAGTTCCCCTCACTAAATGTAAGCTCACCATCCAAAATTCTGAAACATATAATGAACCACCAAGAATGAGAGTCTGCAGAAGAAACTAAGAACAGAATTAAACTCCACTGATACAGACGATAAAATAATTGTGTTTAAGATGTATAAAATGATAAAAGAGGGAATCAAAAATATGAGAGAGACTCGCTTCCGGCCAAGATGGAGTAGCCCATCCTTCTCTAGTCCACCCACTACTACTAAAATTCACTGCATGTAATACAGCATCTAAACGTAGGAAGACACTGGAAAGGAGGAGGGCGAGGGGCTAGGGAGCGGGGGACATGAGGAACGACAAGGCAGTGTTCTCAGGTTTCTGTTTTGCCTCCCTCAGACCTCCCACACGGGGTGCTGGAGAAGCCCACTGACCAACTGCTAACAGGCACAGACAGAAGCCTCAAGAAAAGCTCATTCTCTCTAACAAAGGACTGGGAAGAGCAGGTCCACCAGGACACAAAGCCTTTTTGATAATACCTGCCCTACTCCAGCTAAACGTCAAAGGGAAAACTGCCCCCCACCGAGTGTCTGTGCTGGGAGTCATGGTGGAAGGAGCTTGGTCCAATGCGCTGGTGCCATATTAAAACCCTCAAGGAAAAGAAAAGTCAAATAAATTAAGGCCCACTCATACGTGGGATTCTATATGGAATTAGGTAGATTTTCAAAGTTGTCCACAATGTACTAAGTGAAAGAAAAAAACAGGCCATAGAACAAAATAATACGTATCCATGAACGTTCACATTTTTGTTTCTGTGTGTGGGGCGTGGGGTGGTGTCTGTGTGTACACTTATAGGGGACTGTGCACTTTCAAGCAACACCGAAGCATATAAAATATGATTTTTATAATGAACATGTATTATTTTTCTAAATAGCCAAAATGGTGAAAATGATTTCCCTCTTGGGGAAAAAAATTACCGCAGAAGGATACAAAGGCAACAAATGATAGCAAATAACCAAACCATTTTCACCATTAGGGTATATACAAAGATGATAATACTTACGTCACAGAGGTGAAATTATGAGTAGTTTTTCTCTCATTCTCAAATTTTCTATAAAATGGTTATGTTAATTTTATACTTTTTAAAATTTGGTTTTAGAATTACAGTTCACATGCCACCCTGCACCCTGTTAAGATAAAGTAATGCCACAGTAGGCCAGGCTGAAATCAATTTATGTCTGATGAAACCAAACAAACTGAGAAGGTGTGAATGGGGCAAGGGCAAGGTTGCTCCTAGTAACCACCTGCCCAGTCAGTCCTGTGCCTGCCCTGCTGCACCTACCAAATCCTGCACCACACACTTTTTTCCTGGTTGTGTCAGAATCACCCATCAACCACATATGGAGGATCATGAACTTGATATCACTGCACAGGTTAGTGAAGCTTTGTATGGAGAGAAGCAATTTCAAGCAAAGCAGTTTGACCACTGGTAGGCACGGACATACTATTGCTAAAAAACAAAATTCAAATGAGTAAATTTAAAGATCTAATTGGCTTTGTTCAATGATTCAGGAATCCAGGAGCATCCCATCTAGCAAACAGAAAGGAGCTCTGAAGACACGTACAAAATGGAAAATGTTTTATAGGCAGAAGGAGATGCAACAAGAAAGTTATGAGCAAAGAGTGGATTGTTTTGGGTAAGGTCACCTTCTTTGGGGGAACAGCAGAGTCTATCCAGTGGATTACCTCACTAGCACTGACCAGGTAATTCCAGACTGACTGGTTAAGATTACATTCCTGGGAGAGATTGAAACTGCTATTAGGTTAAGTATTGAGCCTCGGTTTGATGATGTGGGCTTAGAACAAGTGACCTCATTTGGGGCCTGTTGTCCCTTTTTTAAAATGATAAAAGATTTTAAAAGCCTGAAAGCATGACTGAATGCTATTGCAATGAAAGATGCAATTATCAGATCAGAGTGAGTTAATGCAAACCACCGTTTCCCGAAAGATTTTCAAATAGAACGCTGGTCTTGTGAGATGCTCTTAAGGAAGGGATTCTGGGGTCAAATGAATATGGAATGTACTGCTTTCTCATAGCTTTTCTTGGAGAGTCACAACACACAGTAACATCTTAAAGGCACTGAGAAGTCCTGCCAGGGCAGAAATCAGTTGAACTGTAGCTCAGTATCTCTGAGTTAAATTAGACCCCACTAGATCCCATTTTTTGGATAATGACCTGCGGGGAACCATTCTTGGAGAAATGTTGATCTAGAGAGTAATGATAGTCAAGCCACGAGGCCAAAAGGTAGGACCTCAGAGAGCACAGCTTCTCCCTAGAGCCCAGGAGACACATGGAGCTACTGCGGAAAAACCCAGGGTTATGTCTGCTGACCCCTTCAATCACGTGTATACACGTCTATAGGCATCTCACACCAGACAGGAGACAGCCCATATGGGAAGAAGTCAGTTTACATGGGTACATTCTTCCACATTCCCAGTGCCAGGATCTCTAGGATCTTATGCTTTCTTTACATATTAAGATTTTTTTTTTTTTAATCCAGAGTGTGGTCATACCAGGCGGATGATTTTTAAAAGGGATAGTGAAATGTCTAGTCCTTTTGCAAATAACAAGGAAAAGATGAGTTTCAACATGCTTCACACATACAGTTTTTATGCCTTCTTTGTACGAACTATCATCAAGCTTAATAGACATCTAAAGATGGCATTTGCCTTAATAGCCCTGTTCAGTGTTTTGTCTCCCTCTGGACTCCTAGGCCTGAGTTTGTGAATACTCAACAATCGAGGCGGGTCAAATTAGCCCTAACTGTGCTTGTTAAACATGTCTTCCATGGCTATTACTTTAAGTGGTAATATTAAATATGCAACATTCGTTATTCTTTTCATTGCTAATTTACACATCAAATGACACAGAGGAGCTGTTATTTCTTGCTTCCTTCTTGTCCTTTCTGTGATGCTATAGATCAAGGAAGGAGGTCCTCGAAGGAGAAGCACTGAATAAACCAAGATCCTGCACACCACCTCACGGCTGAGAAGGGAGAAAATGACTGGGCCTCTGAGACAGAATGGATTTGTCTAGGGAAAGTGATAAGTTAACAAGCGGTCGATGGTAGCCTAGTGCCCTGGAAGATGCTATAGGTAAGAAATACCACTAACCAACCATAAAGAATTTCTTTGGGGATTTTACGACTGGGTTTTTACATAGTTTGGTATAATTTAGTTACTTCCCCAACAAGCATAGATTGCTTGAATCAGGTAAGTTTATTCCCTCATCTAAGACCCTGAAGCCAAAATAAAGGTCTGTCCCAATACTCTTGAAAAAAATATACTATTTCCTAATTTAAGGACTTGGACAATATGTAGCAAAATACTTAAAAAAAAAAAATCTATGCCCTTTCATACAGTAATCCTGCTTCCAGAAATCTGTACTCAAGAAATAACTAGATTTTGGTCAAAGATTTTTATTCAAGGAAGTTCATTTCAGTGTTATGTATAATAGAGAAAGATGGGAGCATCATTTATGCTCAACAGGAAAGGAATGATTACATTGTGGTATATTCACATGTGGGAATTTTGGGCAGCCATTACAAAATCCAATTTTCAAGGATTATTTAACGACGTTGGAAATGTTCTTCCTATAATGTTAAGTAAGGAAAGCAGGACACTGGTGGGAATACAAAATGTACAACCTCTATGGACGGAAATTTGGCAATCTCTACAATAATTTCATGCACATTAACCCTTTGACCCAGCAATTCTACTTCCAGGAACCTTCCCCAAAGATACACCGGCAGACACGCAAAGCGATATATGCACGCCATTACTCACTGCAACATTATTTATGAGAGCAAAAGAGTAGCAACAGCCCAAATGCCCATCAGTAGGTGACTGGGGTAGATTACCATATGAACAAGACGGAATACACGCAGCTACAAAGGGAAGGAGGGAGAACTTTCTGTACTTATTTGGAAAGATCTCCAGAACATTCTGTTATGGAAAAAAATAAAAATACAGAACAATTTCTATAATATGACGCCTTTTGTGTAAGTAAACCAAGTTCAGTTATTTTATGGAGTTCTAAAAAAAAAAACGTGAGAGTTTATTTGTGGAGGATGTGACAGTTTGTCTCTAAATAATATCTGTCGTTCCTTCCATTAGTCCAGTGAGCCTCAGCCGGGGGTGATTTTGCCCCCTCCCTGGGGAACATCTGGCAATGTCTGCAGACCTATTTTGGCGGCCACAACTGGGGGTGATGCTACCAGCATCCAGTGGGGAGAGACCGAGGATGCTGCTCAGCATGGTACAGCGCATGGGAGGCCCCCCAGCAAAGAACTCTCTGGCCCCAAATGTCAAGAGCGCTGAAGATGAGAAATCCAGAATTCACTCTTTCATCTTAGTTATGCCAGGTCTGTACCGTTTTCTTCATCAAAATGTTACTGTTATGACAGGTTTGGTATTATTACTGAAAGTTCTGTTATAGACACAAATACAGAATATATCTACATATTAGGATAAAGTGACTAGCAATTATATTAATGTTGTTAAGAACTAAAATTTTCACAATTCGAGAAAAGACACAAATATAAAATCAAATAATTTAAAAACCTTGTAATCTTAAATTTGAGTGGTAAATATTAGTATGAACTCATCATTTGCCTCTTTTTAAAACTAGGTATGTATTTCCTAGCTCTGCCCAATCAAATGGTCAAGAAGCAATGATAATCCAGTAGCAAGGAACACCCATAACTGTGAGACTGTAATCTCTAAATAGTATTTCCCATTAAAGGGAACCAGGGCTCTGTGAATCAATGGCTGATTCCAGGTCTGGAGCAGAATATTCAAATTGAGCCTGGGTCACCTTGTGCAAATGACAAAGAAGCGTGGCCCTGCCAAACCTAACAGAAGGGGAGGCTAAGAAATAGAATCCAAAAGTTGGGGTTCTATTATGCAAGTAGAAGGATGAAGTAAATATTGGGAGGCAGTTATCAATCTCTGCCACAGCAGCATGGGGGCTGACAATCCGTCTCTGGATCTGCCCTGCCCAGTACAGTAGCTACCAGCCACATGTGGCTACTGGGCACTTGAAACAAGGCTAGTCCAAACTGAAGCATGCCCTAGGTATAAAGTGTACACTGAATTTCAAAGATTTAGTATGAAAAAAAGAATGTAAAATATCACAATAATTTTTATATTGATTATATATGGAAATGATAGTATTTTAGATATACTGGGTTACATAAAATATGTTATCAAAATTGCATATTATCTGTTTCTTTTGATAATTTTTAATGTGGCTACTAGAAATTTTTTAAGTATGTGTGCCTCACATCATATTTCTATTAGACAGCGCTGCTCTAGAAAAACCAGTTACAGGGTCTTCTGAAAGGCTCAGAGCTTGGGAAATGGGACAGACATGGGAAGTTTAGCAAAGGCATGAAGAGAGAAAGAGGAACAAAAAATTCAGAGAGGGAGGGAGGGAGGGAGGGAGGGAAGACAGACTAGTGGCCACAGAACAGAAGAAAATATCTACAAATCTGACAGAGGACGAAACAAATCTTATAACTCAATAACTTAAAAACGGACAAAGGATTTGAAAAGACATTTCACCAAAGAAGATATGCAATTGGTCAATAAGTACACGAAAAGATGCTCAATATCACTAGTCATCGTGGAAATGCAAATCAAAGAGAGGAGATACCACTGCTCATCCACTAGGATGACTAGGATGACTATAATCAAACGACAGAGAATATCAAGTGTTGATGAGGATGGGACGAAATTGGAACCTTCAACCATGGCTAGTAAGAATGCAAAATGGTGCAGCCACTTTGGAAAACAGATTGGTCGCTCCTCAATTAAACATAGAGTTACCATAATAATTGCACTCATAGGTATAAAAATAGGCAAATCTATAGAAACAGAAAATAGATTAGTGGTTGCTTAGTGCTGGGGGTAGGAGATGGGGATGACTGCTAATGGGTACAGGGTTTCTTTTCAGGGTAAAGAAAAATGTTCTAAAATTGATTGCAGTGACGATTATATAATCATATAAATATAAATATAGCTAAAACCATTGAATTGTACACATTAAATGGTGAATTGTATGGTATGTGAGTGATATCTCAATAAAGCTGTAAAAAAAAAAACAACTAATGATGTTATACCAAACAAGTCATGAGATCATAGTGAGAGAGAGAGAGAGAGAGAGAGAGAGAGAGGGAGAGAGAGAGAGAGAGAGAGAGACTGACTCATTGGTTACCACTGGAGGTTGCTAGGGCACAACTCATGACTCTAAAAATCAAAGAGAAAGAATTCTGATTTTCAAGTATGAACTACATTTCAGGGTAACCAAGTAACCCTATTGGATGGGGGAAAGTTCTATGGTAGAGAATAATTCCAGCTATCAATCAGAAGGAATGATAGAATCACACCTCTGGTGAAATAAGTGATTCAGGCAAAGATCATCAATGGATGCTACAACCACTGATGGGAACTATAGAGCAGAGGAACCTGGCTGACACACCTGAACCCACTGATCAATCTGGGTACCACCACAGGTGGGACAACAGGGCACTACATACTTCTGCATGGATGCAATGTGATGTACTCAGCATCACGTATGAAGTATGTCGCCGAAAAATTATATTGATCCTGAATCGAATCTAATCAATCTTTTAGTCTAGAGTAATTATAAGGGTAAGCAGAACTAGCTTAAATATTACCATGAGCATACAATGAGCCACATCCAGAAAGTTTAGACTCTGCAGGACAACCTCCCTAGCAATCAAGTCAATAGCAAGTGGGGAAAAAAAAAGAGGGAGTCTGTTCTAGATTAGAAGATACGTAAGAGAACAACCAGTTACAAAATGCACATCTTGTTTGGTTACCAGTTCAGTAAACCAATTGTAAAAAGACATTTTTGGAACAATATGGGAAATCTGAATATAAACTGGGTATTAGAGGATACTAAGCAATTACTGCTAATTTTGTTAGGGTTGATAACGACTCTGTGATAATGTAAGAAAATGTCCTTATTTTTTTTAAAGATGTATGCTGAAGTATATATATGTGAGAAATAACACGAGAATCTAGGATACAGTTTAAAACATTGCGGCAAAACAAGAGAGGAGGCAACAGATTAAATCAATTGGGCAAGATGCTGGTTATGGAAACTAGGAAATGGTGGGTTCACTGTGCTCTTTTCTCTTTAGTGTTTGTCTAGAATTTTTCATCACAAAAAGGTTTTTTTTAAACCCAGCGATGTTCAAGAATGGGTAGGACTTACCGGTTCCCAGATATGCTGAAAGGATGCAATCTGCGATGTCAAGGAATCCAAGCTCAAAAGCACATATGTATTTCCCATTTGACGTGACGAGAAGCAATTCTTTCAGAAAAACCCTTCTAGGCTGCTTTATTTTTGATTGCTTACTAGCTTTTTGTTTTTCCCCTCTGAACCATTTTATGTGAGGTTTCCCAACAACTGATCACCTTAGGGAAACTGCGGCAGCACTCCCCAGGCAAGCCCTAGGTTTCGCTGGGAGGTAAGGGCTCTCTGTTCCTCCCTGGGGAGCACAGCCCTTCCCGGAGCCGTGCACGAAGCTGTCCAGTTTTCACCCACCCTCCTCAGCTGACTCTCACAGTCCCCCTGGGTCGTAAGTAAAGAGGTTATGATCAACCCTGTTTCAAACAGGTGAAGGAATGGAGATTCTTTCTCTAAAAGATTTCACAGCCACATTTAAGTGATGGTTCTCTGCTTGGATTCAACTTTAACACTGTGTGTAAACACCTCTCTCTTCACAATGTAAAATGCTGATCACCTTGGCACATTAGAAAAGTCTTATAAATTTGAGAAGAGTTGAAGCTGGGTTGAAATTATGAATATAGTTAAAATAACAGATTACACATGAACATCATCATCTCTTGCCAGTGACTTCTTCTTTGGGAGCCTAGATGATCAGCATGCACGAGCGGAAGGGTGTCTCTTTTCACCTTGGAATGTAGAAACAGAAATAGACGAGGTAGGGGGAAGGGGAAGAGTGTCACGAGTCCCAGCTCTGCTGCAAATAGGATGTTGACTTTGGGTGGACTGACCTCCCTTGACCTTGGTACCCCCTCTGCGAATGGCAAGAGCAGCATTTCCTTAGCTGTCTCCTGTCTTATCTGCAGCTCAAAAGAAACAAGCTTTGTGAAAATATTCTTGTAACTATAAAGGGATTATAATTATTTTTTAAAATATTCTCTCCAAGTAGATATTATTTTTCTCTAGTCAACATCTCTTATTTCCCAATTCTGCTTCTAGAATTGGTCTTAAACCACTCTGGGATACAGTCTGAATAACAGACTCTGAGAGTAGATTATACTTTCAATTAGATATTGTTTAGCTTCCTATTTACTGCGCAACATTAAGGTAAAGATTTTCCTCCCAACTTAAAGTTTAATTTTAACACTGTTAAAATCCAAACATATTATTTCTGGAATATTCTTTGGGTCCTGCAGATTTTAGCATTTTACAGTTCTCTGCCAAACCCCTGCTTAAACACAGTTAATAATTTGGCTTTAAACTCAGAATGTCCATTTTAAATATTGTCAGTGGTAGCCCTGACCTATGTTCCTTCCGTTCAGGCAGATTCTTTCACGGTACAAGTAGCAAGGATTGAGGACTTGACCAGGAAAGCCTTCAGCTTAATCTTCCGGGACTGGAACCAAACAAGAGGACTTTTCCTGAAGTGCTCAGTATAATATCTTCATCTGTACTCAGTGGCTCATGAAAATACATTCAGAACGTATACTCTCTAGATCTCTTACCACGGCAGGTTGGAGGCTGCTAAGACAAACACGAGATCCTCGGAGCGGGCCAGCCCATCCATCTGCACCAGTAACTCTGTCTTCATCCGCAGGCTTCCTTCGTGCTCTCCCCTAGAGAAAGACGAGGAGGTGAGATGCTCCCAAGAGGCAGAGTCTTTGCTTCCATGACCAGAGTGACACTCATAGCAAGGACTCAGTGATGGCAGACCGGGTTCCCTTCTGACAACTAACCCCACCCCTTCCCTGCCGCATTCTCAGGAGCTACTCATCCCAGGGTTGGAGAAAAGAAGCAATTGGTACTACTTTCAACCAGTAACAGAAAGGAAGTAAATGAATATAATGATGATATTGAAAAGAAAACCAAAGGTTGGCAATGAACCAGAAAATAACGGAAGGGGAGACAGTGGCACTAGTAGATTAAAAAAGGCAGCCCGGCTGTGTCGACCTGCCATATCATTTACCCTTTTAAAAAATGGCTTCATTGAGAATAATCCTTTTCATTTATATAGCAGGCATGAAAGTATTTTACACACACTATTTCTTTTAGTATAATGTATGGACATAAACTGTCCAAGAAGAAATGAACTACAACACAATGTTTCATTCTCTTCTAACAAGATACAAGATAATGACACGGAAACTAGGTTTTCCTTGCACAGCAGATCAGAGGCAGTTTTCTGTGCAAATTCACCCTCCGATTTTCCCACCACCCCCACTGCTGAGACCCTCCCGCCAAGAAAGAGATCACTACACTATAAGACGTGCACAATCGAAATTGGCTCAAAGTCCTGACCAGCTCCAGCAGGCTCTCATGTAGATCAAGTTAAAAGGACAAAAAAGTGCCTTTCTAGCACAACACGACATTCAGCTTCTCATCTCTGCCTGTATATGGTGGCAGCCCAAATTAGGCTTACGGGTTTTTTAGGAACTGTGACCCTTTCTATCTAAGAGGAAATATAAATATAAATATCGTCATATATTTATCTAGCATTTACACATAATTACTATTAACATAATATGACCCCCAAAGTCTTCAGCGCACCTGCCCTATTTCCCTTATCCTTTGAAGACTCTCGTTCTAGTGTTTAACTTCCAGACAAGGAAACTGACATGCTCAAGGCTGGTAGATGAAGTTTCCAAAGTAGCTCAATCAAAGCCGTGGAGGGCCCTGGGGAAGGAGATGGGCAGAGTGCAATGTAAGGGCAAGTGTCACTGCAGTAAGGCAGGCCTGGAGCACAGGCCTTTGCAGAGGAAGTGACCACTAGGGCGGCCTGGTGGGCCCCCAGCCAGGCCCCCGTGCAGTTGCCTGTTCCCGCCAGGCCCCCTCTGGAGAGGCAGAGCACCCAGCCTGGGGCTGACTAGCACCCATGAAACCATAGAAACAGTTGCATTTCAATCAATGACATGAATCCCATGCATCTTGGATGCATCTTGATGGTTGTTTTTCTCTGTTGGGAAAATGGTTTTTAATAAGTAAAATTTCATAAATTATATTCTAGTTATACTTCCAACAAGATAATTGTTTACTTTTTATTAATATTAGTTCTGCCTTGATGATAGACCATTAGAGGCCATCAATAAATGCAGGTGTGTTGAGTTTTCTCTGAGAGCTGGGGATACCAAGTTTAGTAAAAAGTTTCAAAGAAAAACACCTCTGATGAAGACAGAAAGGTGTTCTTAAAACACACACACACACACACACACACACACACACACACACACACACACAACCTCATTACAGTCTGAGATGTGTTCTGCCTGCTGGGGACATTAGTGGACACTTAATCTTTAGAGATAACATATGTGACATATTTAAAATCGGTCCAGCTGAGCCACAGTCTGGTGTCACAGAGAAGTGGCGGCTTCCCTGGCCTCACACGCCTTGTCCAGGGCTGCCTCTCAGGGCTTAGCCCTTAGCAGCCCCGTTCCCCACAGGCAGCCCCTCTGGCTCCAGGGGAGGTGTTCACAGGCGGCTATTTTGAGCCAGCAGGATGGTTATGGCAGCCTGGGATCAGGGGCTGGGTGATCTTCAGGCCTGAAATCCACTCCTGTGGGGAAGGGGGAAGGGAGGATGACATTTCCTCCCGTTATAAAAACTACTTAAATCAGCTATTCAGTTAACAGGATCTAATTTAAAGACCTTTCCGTGTGTCTGCAGAAAATCTGTGGGCTTATTAATAGGCTCATTCTGCTGGTAAATGTCGATGGGCTTCCGACCGTCAAACACACTTACAAGAGGGGAGAAGTGATGACCAAAAAAACCCTGTCTGTTACCCAGGAGCCGTGCCTCTCTGACTCATCACTGACTCCAGCTCGTCCAGGAAGATGGTGGAGGGGGCGTGATAGCGGGCAAGTTCAAATAACACCTGGGTGGAAGAAAAGCAACCACTTGTTCAAATTCATATACTTAAAGTTCTCAGATGCTCCCAGAGATTAAAAGCTTAGGATGGCTGTAATATTAAGCATTTATGCTTCACTTTGTTATTTCACAATAACTTTATAATCGTTACAGTTACTTCTCCCTAGCACTACCCCATGGTCCAATTATTTCCATTTATCACTTGGTAAAATTAGAGCCAGAGGGAATAAGTGGTTAGCCCAAGGTTATTAATCATAGGATTTCCCTGGTGGCGCAGTGCTTAAGAATCCGCCTGCCAATGCAGGGGGACACAGGTTGGACCCCTGGTCCGGGAAGATCCCACATGCCGTGGAGCAACTAAGCCCGTGCGCCACAACTACTGAGCCTGTGCTCTAGAGCCCACGAGCCACAACTACTGAGCCCGCGTGCCACAACTACTGAAGTGTGAGAAGCCCACGTACTGCAATGAAAAGTAGCCCCCGCTCGCCACAGCTAGAGAAAGCCCACGCGCAGCAACGAAGACCCAACACAGCCAAGCACTACCCCATGGTCCAATTATTTCCATTTATCACTTGGTAAAATTAGAGCCAGAGAGAATAAGTGGTTAGCCCAAGGTTATTAATCATAGGATTTCCCTGGTGGCGCAGTGCTTAAGAATCCGCCTGCCAATGCAGGGGGACACAGGTTCGATCCCTGGTCCAGGAAGATCCCACATGCCGTGGAGCAACTAAGCCCATGCGCCACAACTACTGAGCCTGTGCTCTAGAGCCCACGAGCCACAACTACTGAGCCCGTGTGCCACAACTACTGAAGCGTGAGAAGCCCACGTACTGCAATGAAAAGTAGCCCCCGCTCGCCACAGCTAGGGAAAGCCCACGCGCAGCAACGAAGACCCAACACAGCCAAAAATAAATAAAAATAAATTTATTTTTTTAAGTTACTAATCATAAATGGGAGCTTAAGAGCTTAAGACAAAACTCAGTTCCTGAGCTTTAGTTAGTTAGTTTGTTAGCTAATTTGTTAGTTAACCCTTGAGACCCCCCTGCCAATAACATGTTCCACATGGACACAAAAGCCTTGGAATACGTAAAAGCAGTTAATAATTTTTTTCCCTTACCACTTAGAGACAATAAGAAGGTTATTCTCAGAAGGAAGAACTGCAGAGAAAGGATAGAGTTCCAGTCATGGGCAACAAGGCCAAAGAATTTTGCCCTTTCTGCCCCCCAAATTACTCCACGGGGCCCCCAACACTGCTGTTCGGTAGGCTCAGGTACTTGAAGGCAATTCCCAATTGAATAAAATGTTCCATTCCAGAATAAAATATTATAGACTGAATAAGAACAGGAAAGCAACCAGCAAAAGAACAGCCATAAAAACAAAATCGAGAGCTCTAAAGGGAGATGTGGTGGTGATGAAAAGAATATAAAAAACTATACCTTTTTTAAAAAAACCCTGATACTAAACTCTTGAGCACCATATACAATTCTTCCCTGGTTGATCAGAGAAAGCATTAGAGATTTAGAAAAGAATAGATGTTCTTTAATAGGCATAGGAGATTTATTCTCTGTGTCACTTAGCGCTAGCAAAGCATCACAGAATAAATAAGAGGGGAAGGGCTCAGAAAAGGCCAGATGGTGGTCTTCATAGTAGTAGCAGGTCGTCCCTTACAGGCCTCCCTGTCACTGAATGGGAAACTCCTCATCTTCACCGCTGCTTGTGTGTGTGTGTGGTCCCTCCATGCTCATGCGCAAGTGTTTTCCTTTCACAGAATCCTATTTCATTCAGCCAAGACAACTGGCTCAGCCCAGTGAGCTTAAGAGAACAGTGTCAATGCCGGGACACTCATCACAAATGTATTTTAAACACAACACAGACCAACTCATTAGCAGCAGGTAATCTGTCTTCCTGTCACAAAAAGAAAAGCTCAAATATACCTGGTATTAAGGATGATTACAACAGCAGCAATCTACCCAATGACAAATGGCATATTAGAACACTTTTACACGTTTTTAAGGAGCTCCCCAAAGTGCAGAGAGACCAACAGCCTCGATAAGACCAAACATCCTGCTGGAAGGAGAACCACGTCTGGAGCCTATGTCTCCACATGGACCACGCCACTGCCCTTCCACTGCCAGAGAATATATAGAATCCCGGGTAAGTGCTTGGGAAGCATTAGTCTAAAATTTTCAAAAGTTCTTGGAGGAAGTTAAATCACACAACTGGGGGAGGGCAGAATGTTGAGAGATGTAAGTAACAACAGGTGTGTGCATTTGCTAAAGAGACCACTCAGCTACTCAATAGCATCCACTCCTAAGAGACATGAACATTAGGAGGGGAGGGAGAAACGTAACCGAAGGGTTCCCTATTAATAACTCTTTAATTGGAATAGAAAGAGAAGCAAATGGTAGGAAAGCATCTCTGATTTAGGGGAAGGCCTTGAAGGGCTTTATTTATCTGAAAGCTTCACTGTAAGAATCCTGACAGCATGACCAAGGTTTTCCAGGTGAGGCTCTTTCCAGGAGCTCACAAAATAAGAGTAATTTCTGAAAGGACAGAAGATAAGATCCTTCCAGATTAGCATTAGCAGAGTTATCTGTTTTCCTTTTTTTTTTAAATTAATTAATTACTTTATTTATTTATTTATTTTTGGCTGTGTTGGGTCTTCATTGCTGCACGCAGGCTCTGGTTGCGGCGAGCAGGGGCTACTCTTCGTTGTGGTGCGAGGGCTTCTCCCTGAGATGGCTTCTCCTGTTGCGGAGCACGGGCTCTAGACTCGCGGGCTTCAGTAGGTGTGGTACGTGGGCTGAGTAGCTGTGGCTCGTGGGCTCCAGAGCACAGGCTCAGTAGTTGTGGTGCACGGGCTTAGTGGCTCTGCGGCATGTGGGATCCTTCTGGGCCAGGGATTGAACCTGTGTCCCCTGCATTGGCAGGCGGATTCTTAACCACTGCGCCACCAGGGAAGTCCCTGAAAGGCTACTTTTTAAATGTATGGTAAAGGAAGGGGAAAAAATTGGGGGCGGAATCATTTCCTAACTCTTAGGAGTCTAACAAAACAATACTGAAGCAGAGCAAAACTTGAGTTAAATAAAATGCTCACACAGAATGGAGCATTCTAGTTAAATGACTTTTCTGGCTATTCAACATTAAACAAGAAAGTCCATTTCGTTGAAATCTTTGTTAAGAATATTCATTAAACATCTGCATTTCTTCTTTGCCTGGGTGAGTCTTGTCCAGGCAATCTTCCTCCGAGCACCTTGCAGGGCTCTGTGCTCCTAGTTCAAAACGCCACTTTTCATAACAGGAGATGAATCTAAACTGATCCTGGGGCCACCTTGTAAGTTTTGTTGTTCCTCATCACGCAGAAATGGAATGTTAAAGAAAAAAGTCTTCAGGCTGATAAGAATTCTAATTTGTTGGATGTAAGCTGATTGAAATCTAGCTAACTAGAATCACATGGAACCTATAAATTTAGGAGCAGCTAAATTTAAACCCTGTCTGGCACTGAGTTAGACTCAAGATGAAGAACAATGAATGACAGAGAAGATGTCAACATAGATTTCCATGAATTACAATCCGGTAGGGGTGATGAGAATTTATAAAAACTTACACATTTGAAGTAACTTGAGAACAATCACAAAGTAATAAGTAATAGGTTATTTTAGGTACATCAATCCTTTAAAAATATTTTATTATCACTTCCAAATAAGCCACAATATTTTGAAAATAAGTCTATCCAAAGTAATGTAATTTAAGCATAATATTTTAGAGTAATTACTTTTCAGAAAATGTATCCTATTTATATCCACTTTGTATTGATTACTTATCGGTCACCCTACAGAGTGCAATAGCTTAATAGGATTTCTGAGCAGCACCCACCTTACATCGAGGCATAAATCAAAACACAAGTGTTCTCATAAGGTGACTGGAAGATATAGTAAAATTTTATAATATAAAATATACCATATACTATGAATGAGATATTGTAAAGATGGAAACAATCTCTTAAGGGAAGAAAAAAAATCCCTACAGGCTATGGGCTCTGCAAAGGAAAGTTGCTCAGAGCACCTGAAAGAATAATTAAGTTTTAAGTTTCTTGATTCTTCCTTACAGTATCTAGTATAGGGACTAGCATACCGTAGTAGCCTCTCAATAAATGTTAACTAAGTATACTGCACATGCTTAATAATAAATGCTTCCTGAATGAAGAAAAAATAGGCCACTTCAGAGACAATTTTTTCCAGCTTCTATTCCCAAGTCGCATGAATCGAAAAAGGGCTGTTGGTCAAATTCCCAAAGGAAGGGAGATCATGTTTGCCGATAGGGGCGTGACTGATAGCCACATATAGTAGTCAATCTACCTCCCAGGTTTTCGGTAATTAAGATCCAGGATAAATTTGAACATACAAATCACTTAAAACAAATAAGATATAACCTCATTTTGTACCACGGTATTTTGCTGGAACTTATTCTAAAAAACCAAAATCAAGAATCCCTACCCGAACAAGTTTTTCTGAATCCCCTCTCCATTTGCTTACGATGGTAGATGCAGAAATATTAAAGAAGGTTGTTTTGCATTCCGTAGCCACAGCTTTGGCCAGCAGAGTCTTTCCTGTACCTAGAATCACATGTGCGTAAAATATGAGCGGCGCTCGAACTCCATTCCTCTGCCTGCAGACAGAAGGCAGTCACACAAGCAAAACAGGAGGTGGTTACTCAGCAAGCACTGCCCCAGCCCTGAAGTAAGGACAGATGGGGCAACTCGTCCTCTGCACATACGCTTCACACCAAGGCCAAAACAGAAAGCCCTTTACCTGGAGGTCCGTAGAGCAGCAGTCCTTTCCAGGGCGAAAGGATTCCTGTAAACAGCTGTGGGTACTATGGGAACAAGGAACAAGGATGAGGTTTAGTACCTGGACGTCAGCCTGCATGCCCTGAGCTCAGGCAAGCTAGGGGTGCTAGGATGAAACACACGCAACTCTGCGTCAGGCCCTCCTTTTTTTAAGGCTGGCTTTCTCCTTTCCTCTCTCTCTCTCTCTCTCTCTCTCTCTCTATATATATATATATATATATATATATCTTACTTATCCCAATCTTACTTTCACACTTGATAGGATGCATGGCTTAATTTCTGTCACTTTTGCGGGATCCTCCCGGACCGGGGCGCGAACCCGGCTCCCCTGCATCAGCAGGCGGACGCGCAACCACTGCGCCACCAGGGAAGCCCAGGCCCTCCTTTTTTTAAGGCTGGCTTTCTCCTTCCCTCTCTCTCTCTCTCTCTCTCTCTCTCTCTCTATATATATATATATCTTACTTATCCCAATCTTACTTTCACACTTGATAGGATGCATGGCTTAATTTCTGTCACTTTTTAAAAGAGCAGTTATTTTAAGGAGAAGAAATGCATATGTAGGTACTTTCCTCTCTGTTTCAATAGTCATTTCTCACATGCATAACATCATTTCCCCCAGAGTTCGAAATACATGCAGAGCATCTGGCAATGTTTTGAATGTTGTGAAGCAGGTATGCTCTTTAAGATACACACTAGAACCAACATACAAAAGTGTATGTGAATAAAGCTCAAAGCTATGGTGAAGCCTGATTTGGAAGTTGCGAACATTCAGTGCAGAAGACATTATGAGACACTGACTCCAAAAAGGACATGCGTGGACTTTCAGTGAGTCTCTCCCATTAGTTCAAACTCAAGCCATCTGGAGTTGGTAGAGAACCAAGGAGAAGGAAAAATAATAGTAAAATTATAACTAGCTATTAGTTTCTTGCTGATGCTAATGTCAAAATGTTGACATCATGTGAAACTTCTAATACCATGGAGATAACACAACCAGAGAGTTTGATTGGGAAGTTCTATTCTTTCGTACAAGAAGTCTTGTACAATAGAGCCACTCAGAGGAAATAGGGAATAAATACATTTCTACTACTTCTGAACACCAGTATATTTCTTACCCCCATGTCTGAACACAGGAAGGAAGAAAGGGAAGACAGTCCAAATTTACTGATTTTGTCCCATTCGAAAAGAAGCATCCAAAAATCAGGGGCTGCAAGGGCCCAGTGGTAAGAATAAATAGGTTATTCAATAAAGTAAATCTGTAATCCTAACTGCAGGAGATTACAAAAAATGGCCACAAATTATTTGCAGCTTCTTCCACCAAGAGGCAGAGGATATTTGTCTATCATCACTTGAATCTGGATTTGGCCTTGTGAATTTGGCCAGTGGGACATTAGCAAATAGAAGAAGAGACTTGAAAATAGAGACGAGCAAATATACGGAATATAAGAAGAGACACGGGAAAGGCTCACGGATTGGGCCCTGCCCTTTCTTGCTTCTGTCTGGGAACTCTCTGCACCATGTGAGCAAGACTTGGGCTCTCCTGCCAGAGGACGAGAGGCAGAGAGAGGCCTCAGCTGCCCTGGTGATCCCAGCTTTCACAGCTTTTCCATCTTTCCCGGCCACCCTGGCTGATGCCCCAGACATGTGAGTGAGCCCAACCAACATCACGTGGAAAAGAGCCAAGCCGGCCCAGCTAAGCCCAGCCCAAAGAGCCCACCCACAGAACTGCAAACAAATAAATGATTGTCATTCTAAGGCACTAAGTGTTAGGGTGCTCTGCTATACAGCAAAAGCCATGTGGTACACTGACCTTCTCATCACCACTGTTGTAAACCAAACACGAAGAGTCTTGTTTTTCTATTTTTCTTCCTATTTAGTGAGCCACTCTGCACAAAAATGCGTCAGGAATAAGCTGAGCACAACCCTGTGGCTCTCCTGGCCAGTGCCCTGGAAGGGGCTGTCTAGTCTTTACAACCAGCTGAAAGCAAAGCCCCCAGTGATGGGGGTGCTGGGGCAGGGGGAAGATCTATGCAAAGTCAGATGCTCTCTCTTATGGCAGGTATTTCTACTATAAGAAGTATATTTTTAGGGAGGCAGGCTGATTTGAACCTATAGTAACTGACAAATCATATATACTATAGAGTCTTAGATCTTAAATTACCTCTTAGAGCAGACACCTGCCTTCAACCAATATGTAACATGATTTCAAATTGCCTAGAATGGACTGAGCCTTGGTGCTCCAGTGTTGACAAAACAGTGTGACACAGGCAAAAAGTTAACTTGTGGACAGAAAATCACCCTGTCGTTCTCTTCCTGACGGGTATATGACATATAGCTTGTCCAATGGATAATGAACAGAAATATCTCCCAAGAGGCTTCCTTCCCATCCTTACCCTTATAGGATACACAACAGCTTCTTTGACTAACTGCTTGGCGGCATCGAGTCCAATAATGTCATTCCACTTTATGTTTGGATTATGGAGATAAATGTCCTGCAATGCACATTTGATCATTTTGTTAAAACTAATGTTCTCCTCCACAGCTGTAATAAAACACTGGAGCAGCAGAATACTGACTTAACAATAGGACATAAAGTGCCTGTGATAAACACTTTTCATATTAGATACATGTGTGTATACACATTGTAATTTGAGGCTAGTTCACCAAAGGGATGTCATGAAAATATTCAGTGATTTTCCCTGAAGAAGCCATTGCTGATATAATATGGTACTTCTAGGGTAAAAAAAAAAAAAAATCTTCTAATGAGGGACTATACCTGTCTTCGGTCAATAGCAAACCATGCTGATTTACAACCGTAATCAAAGAAGCTACAGAATATGCCTACAAATTACGTTAGCTTTTACTCCGAAACATAGTTCCTAGCCGTTGCCTGGCCTCTCTCTTGCTCCTTGATCTCGAAAACACTTTCTTAATTTGCTGCCTAAAAGAGATAACGCTCCTCTGAAACCAATTTCTCTTTTTCCCTAGTGATCGCTCCCTACTTCCATCAGGAGCAATTGCTTCTACAAAATCCAAGGAAGCCAACAACCAAGCGAAAGTCTTCCCCTCGCACAGCAGAGCCCTGTAGCAACCACTGAGGGTAATCAATTAAGGTAGCTTTTACTGATACTAATTTACAGTTTCCAAACTTCAATTTCGCTACATGCTCAGAACAGTCATTCAGGGGGCCTTTCTCAGTAGGAGCTGTTTTGGGCAAACTGAGTGTCTAGAGTTCTACAGCCAAAAACAAAACAAAACAAAACAAAAAAAAAACCCACCTCTTTTCCAAAGTCATTCTGAGTGACTACAGAACAATCTGGAAACTACTTTTATATTTATTTAATTTTTAAATAAGTAATACATGCACATGGTTCAAAAATATACAAACATGTTTTTAAAATGCTGGTGAGATGTTATACCTCCACTTCTGTCCCCCATCCTCCCAGTTCCCTCCACCAGAAGTGACAAATTTTAAGAGAGAAACTATTTATGCAGGTGATTTTCATGGTGTATAATATGTATGATCCGTTCCTGGGTGAGCTGACAAAGGTCTCAGTCTTCCAAAATCTTGGGAGAACCACCCTGTCTTTAAAGGACCACCCACTCCTTCTTATTACCATACTTTCTTAGGAAAAGCTTGGCACACAGTGGGGATTCAACTACCTTGGAGTTCAAGGCATCCATAGATAATAGCAGTATTTCTTGCCTTCTAGAGTTGGCACTGAATTCCACGTGGTACTGTTTAAGTTCCCAGTAGGAAGTCCCTCCTTATATCAACCAAAAGTTCTCAGGACTCAGCAGGACTGCCTCAGGAGCTGATGTGCTCCCATCCCCGTCAGCATTCAAGCAGGGTCTGCCTGACTGCCTCCCACTGTACTGTGGGAAGGGTTCCAAATGGAATCCTTTCAGGCCACTTCTACTCTACAACTTTATCATCACTAGTCCTGGTATCCTTTTGCAAAAACACTAACAAGACTATTGATTTGGGGGTATAAAAATATTTTTCTCTGCTCTCTTACGCATCCTAATTACCACAGCCTGGCTCACTCCCCCATCCTCTCACTGGCAATAACTTCAGAGCTGGTCTTCCTATCTCCGTGTCTTTGATAGCCTTCCACACTGTCATCAGAACAAGCTGTCTAAAAGTACATTTGATTGCCCCATTCTCCTGATGGACGGCTTTCGAAGGTTCCCAGTCTCCTACAGACTGACTCCAGCCCTGGGTCCTGTTCACAGCACCCTTACACGCAGCAACCCTGGCCTCTCTCTCCAGCCCATCTCCCACCATTCCTTGCGTCCCAGTTGGCTCCTGAGAAGCACTGCACAAGCGCTACAATTTCACAGGTCTGTACCTTTGCCCAGAACGCACCCCCCCACCCTCTTCTACTCTTTTTTCATGTGGCTATTTCCTGTGTATCTTCTTCCCTAACACTTTCCCCACTCCTTGGCGCAACAATACCCATCCGTTATGCTCTCAAAGTGCACCTTGCCCGTGGGACGAGAAACCCTTATGGGCAAGGACTGCGTTGAGTCGTTCACCTTTGTGTTTCCAGCCACCAGCACATGCCTGACACATCAGAGGCGTGCAGGGGATAAATGCTGGGCTGAAAGGAGACCTGGGGGACCTAAATGACCTCAGAGCAGCTGTAAAGTTCTTGCATCATTTTAAACATCTCTCTGAGCCTGTCTAGGTTTCAGTCTTTCATTAAATACGAGATCACTGGAAATTAGAAAAACCTCCTATAAACTCAGGAATCTATTCTATTCCCAAGGAACTTGCCCAAAGTCACACAGCTAGAAAGAGGAGGATCTAGGAATCAAATCCAGGTCAACCTATTCCACAGCCTGTGTCGTTAACCATTAGACTTCACCGTCTTTAGGTCCTGGGAGCCAATCTTGAAAAATCAGTAGTTTGGATGGTAAGCTCTTTCCTACTAATCTGTTTCTTCATGAAAATTTCCAATTAGGAAATCAGATTTCCAACATCTCTATTTCTAGGGTTCGACTGTTTAAACAAGATGCAGACGTGCTCTTTCCTTCTCTGAGAGGCTTTCTTTCCTTAAGTCTTGGCTTGGCTCTAAACCCTTTCACCTGTCCCTTCCACTCTAAGTCTTTTTCTCTTTGGGTTTCCTCGGCGTCTATAGTGAGATGGTGGGCTTTTTATATCGTAATTTTACGATTCTATAATTTATTCATCATGCATTATTGTGCCTCTAAACAATATGAGTGCCTCGGCAAGTGGGGGCACTTTATAAATAAATGATTATATTTATTGTTATTAATAAAAGCAGCAGCCCACAATGCTCCAGGAGCCCCAATCCACCTCTGTAAATTTGTGAATTGAATATCAGATCTTACCCGGCTCACCACGGCTGCCAATTCTCGCATCTCACTGTTCATGCCAATAAATGCACTCAGAGGTTTCAACAATCGTTCCTGACGATGGGAATAGAAAGCCTAACGTTACAATATTACTTCATCACTTGGGAAGAAAAACAGGGCACGGATCTCCAGGACACAAATGGTGGCAGGTTGCTATGAACTTTGACTTGATCTCAAGGTTTCTCTGGACTCAAAATTATATTCCCAACGTTCATCTGGATTTTGGCAGTTTGCAAGATGAACGTCCCATCTTAGCCACTTACTGAAGGGTCTGGGTTACAGTCGAAGCTGTTCAAGCCAAGTTCGCTGGTTGCTCCTTTTATGGCATCTGTGAGCAGCCCTCGGAAGTCAATGATTTGGCCCTGAAAGGGAGTAACAGTTATTGAAACGGCTGTTAAAACATGAGGGGAGACTAACCTTAATGGCTCATTTTCATTAAATTAAGACTGGCTCAATCTTCTGGGTTTGTCAAGGCATCATGTGCCTTGGTATGTAGCGCAAACTTAAAGCCTCAAAAAGAAACTGCACTAATAATGAACAAGATGATTTCATCAAGTTGGGGCACTCTAGGAAAAAGAAACAAGTTATAAAGAAATTCTTCAGAATGGAGTTGGTTTGGATAAAATTCCCAGGCATTTGTCATTTCCTGACACACCATCTGCTTCCTACATGTCTACTTCCCCTGTATTGTCTCGTCCTTTTTAAACATTCCACGCGCAGGAAGACCTCATTGGCACAAGAATATTGATAGCTCCTATTTATGGACTACACTGTACATTTACCACTCAGGAGACTGCCTGGCACAAAACAGGTGTGCAAGGTACTTGTGAGGATTATTTCCAATCCTTCTAACACTTCTGCTAGTCGGGAGTGGCATCCTAGTTTCACAGGTGTGGAGGTAAGGCCAGAGAAGTTAAATGATCTGCCCAGGGCCACACAGCTAACAAGTGACTTAAGACCAGGATTCAAACCCAGATATCTGTCTCCCCTACACATACTCCTTCTGTCTCCCCTAGAGGCAGAATGAAAAAGCAAGGATGCCTGTAAAAAATAAAAGACAATAACAATAGCCAACATTTACTGAGTGTTTATTATGTGCTGGGTGTAAGACTAAGGCACTCCATTCATCATGACCTTGGAAGTGGGCACTATGATTATTTCCATTTCACAGATGAGAGAAATGAGGCTTGGAGAGATTAAACAACTTGCCCAAGATTCACAGCCAGGAAGGTCTGACCTGGGGTTTGAACCTAGGCAGGCTGACTCCAAAGCTAGTGCCTTTGGAAACAGCACATCTACAAAATTTGCACGGGGGCTTGGGAATCATGAAGCTAGGGGCTCTGAGATGGCGATGAAAGACCCATTTTGGAGATAGGCCCCTGACCTGATATGCCCTCGTTCGGCTTATGAAACGCTAGGGAGAAAACCGTCCACAGTTTACCCTGAGGACATTTCTGCTGCAAAGAGAATTTATAGCCAGGTTCTTTCAAAGGTTAAGTGCTGGGTTAAATAGCCCCTTCCTTGACCTGATCAGAAACATCCATTCGTATTAACATGAGATGTTCATGAGAGCAGCACTGCTGGGCACACAAGTGACCAAAAACGTGACATAGGTAGTGACGGTGAGCAGGGAAGTATTTCTCCATGGGCAGCAGTGATTCGAATGTGTCACCTCCAGGAATCACCCATATAATCGAGGCCCTAAAAGGAGCCAGTTCTGGCCCATGAAGCGGCTCCCCTTGATTTCAGGGAGATGCTCTCAGTTCCCCTCCCAACACACACACCCAGAGTTTAGTTTGCCGGAGAAGAGCTGGCCAGAGGTAAGTCAGCAGTCCCGTACGATCGAAGAAAGAAAGATGACTCAATGATATTCAACCGTGAAAAGTTATCATCAGAGAAACACGTTAGTGTCGATGCTGCTTTTTATTTCCAATTGACCCATTTTTATCTACCTTTGGCCTACAACTACCCAATATGGGTCTTTTCTGTTTGAGAGACTATTATTTACGAATCAGGACATGAGGTTCATTAGGAAAGGGGTAAATACCTATTGAGGACAAGATCAACCTTATATCAACTGAGGTTTCACGGTTCACATGAAATTACGTTCAAGCCGGGAGCCATATCTCCAAGGAGAAAGGAACACTGCAAGACAACTCCTACTGACAGGGCAGAAAAGAATGAGTGCGAGGCCACAACTCCTTAGGTAATACAGAGCACTTGGTTACTGTCATCACAGAATTTTTAAGCTGAAAGGAACCTTAGAAGCCATCTCTTCCAAACCCAGCAATTTACAAATGGGAAACTGAGCCCCTTGGAGAAGGGGCCGTTCGTTCAAGTCCATCCACCCAGGAGGGAGATCCAGACCAGCACCTCAGGGTCTCATCCTCAGCCAGTCCCTTCCCAATTCACCCCACAGCCAACCTTTGAGCATCACGTATTACCTTTCCTCTTTGACAAATGTAACACTTAAAATTGTTCACTTTCAAAAAGAAAAGGGAATTCCCCCATTTAGTGTTCAGTTCATGAGTCCCACTTACTTTTGGGGGGCGGACGTTTTCTTCTCCACTGCTTTTGTTGATTCCAGATGTGCTTAAGCCAAAGTCAGCACTCTCCTTATGAGTGTGATTGACAAGCTCCTGGAGAAAGAGGAAGACGGTGAGAAGTCAGCTGCGGAAAGCAACTTCGAGATGCTGGCTGCAGCTGCCCGTCCCGTCGCCCCACACCATTCTGCAAACGGGGGCTGCCATGTGCGATTCAACCACTTCTGTGCAGACCCAACAAGATGAATAAGCTCTGCCTGTGCCAGGCAGGAGGAGCTGTCCCAGGAAGCCACGGGCTCTGAGAGGCACAAGCAGTGGAGGAAATGGCTGGGCCTTCACCCACGCCCACTCACTGGCCTGTCTTTGCTCCTCGGGCCAGAGGTATTTGTGGGCAGGGGCGGCTGAGTTTGGAGATGCAACATAGTCGACAGTTAGCCAGCCTCCTGTGGGATTCATCCTGCCCCCTTTCACCTCCCCTCCACCTGAGCCAGTTTGCGACGGCCAGGACCACACAACCTCCTTGCAGGTGAGAGAGTCCTTTCGACCAACTGAGTTTTGTGATGATGCCTTTCTATCCCGCCAGACCGCTTTGACATGCATTCTTCCATTCCTCTTCACCATTTCCATTAGTTCTCTTTCCTTTGAAACCTGGTATGTTTTGTCCTAAACCAGAAGGTTCTTGGCATGGATTTCACCCGCCTGCTGGGCTCTCTCCTCTTGCTACCCACCTCTTGTGGAGGTCTGGGGTGGTGACCCACCGTGTGCGCCTTGGAGAAACCCAGCAGGAGACCGTGAGGCCCAGCCACACCCGAGACTACACTGGCCTACACTTGGGATCCCAGGGACGCGCTTCAGGACAGGTAGAGCTGGCACCTACAGTTTCCTCAAGCGGGAGGATTGTGCTTCGTGAGGACCAGGCCCTCCTGCTCTGACTGGGCCTAGGACTCACCCCTCAAGGCCTGTCACCCAGCACTCAGACCAGCGGAAAGCTTGTGGGGAGGAAGGAGAGTCCTCCTTCCAGATGAAGAAACGTTAGGAAGCCTGGGAATCTGCCCGTCCTTTTAACCCAGTGTGCTGGAAGAAAATCTACAATTTAACAAAATCAAATTGTGCTCAATAAACAAATAAATGTGACTTTTTTCTTGGGGCTGTTTCTCAGCCACCTGCAATTTTACCAACGTCGAGTAAAGCCGGCCCGACCTGTTTAGGATGCTCCCTGTGGAGGGGCTTGGTGCCCCCTGGCTTCCCCACCGTGGTTTTGGACCGTGGCCTCTGCTCGCTGATCTTGGGAAGATTTTGACAACTGTCGCTCATCACTCTAGAGGAGGGAACAAAGACCATGGTGGAAGTCCTTTTAACTGAATTTGAGGTAGCTAAACACCTTGCATAGTGCATTTCAAGAGAGTTCTGGAAAGATCTGCAGATGCAAGTCTGTCTGCACTGTCCTCCCACTCTGCCCAGCCTGGCCCTGTCCCTCTTCAGTCTATCCGGGTTCCTCCAAGACTGGGCTAGAGGTTCCATTTCCTCCTGGAGGTCCCCGACACCCTCTCTTCATTTCCCCTTCACATCACCTGGCTTCTACAGATAGCTTTCTATCCCTAAGAACACACTGCTCTACAAGCACTCCTCCGATGTTTCTTCCCACCTTCCTTAAAGAATAGCACTCAGACCAGGGGAAGGGTGCAGGGGAGGAAGGAGCCCTCCTGCTCAAATTAAGAAACGTTAGGAAGTCTTGGGCATCTGTCCATCGTTTCAATCCATCGTGCTGGGTGCACCCTGCCTACTGCCTTTCAAGCTGCGCACAGCCAGCATCAAAAGTGGCTTGTGGAAGGGAGGCAAAGTTCCCTCATCTCTGCTGTCACAGATCATTCATATTTAACAAATTTTCACCATATATTGTTCATTTGAGGCAAAATGAACTGATGGGGCTGGAAGTCCCAGTGGTAGCTAACTCTGGTGGAGACGGGGAGCCTTGCCTGGAAGGGGGCCCGCCTGGGGGTGGGACTTGTGGTGGTTGAAAGAGTATGCGTGCATTTGACTGTGTTTTTGTCATACATCAATTCAAAGGTAAAATAAACCTGTCGCTATGTCCGCATAAGTAGACATGGAATATTTTCAGGGAGGCGATGATATCCAGAGAGAGGCAGGGTGTGCTCGGGGGACAGAACATGAGCTCCCCCATGGGAAGTTGTTTGGCTCTCGTCCCTCACGTGAGGAGCATTTATAGGACGCTCGCTAGAAGTATTTCTCCCCATGTTCTAAGTGGTCTCACAGAGCTGCTATTTCAACCCCATTTTTTTTGTAGGAAAGAAAAAGTTGCTGGTGTCTAATATAAACGCATAGTTATTTGGCCAGCAAGACCACCCACGCCAATACCACCACCAATGTCCACTTGTGGTGATCCCAGTGTTGGGCCCACTGGGGTGAGTGTCATAAGACGTGGACAACTGGCAGTTTCTCAGGGCATTTGTCTTTCATCTGTAACCTAGGAACAAGAATGTCTGTCCCTTAGGCATTTTGCTGGCACAAAAATCAAATATCTATGAAATGAGTGCCAAGCATTGTACAAGTACAAACCTTATGAATAGAATTGATTTAAATGAAGGAGATATATATATATATATACACACACACACACACACACATATATATGTGATATATATATAAGACGTGCCTAAACATCCTTGTGAGGCTGGCGAGGAACTGGGAGTCATTTTCCCACTTTGATTTCCCGCTGGAGGTAACTGATTCACAGATTTGCTTTGACATGACCAAAGACAAGTGCGCCAATGGACAAGCAATGCAATTCATTTCCAATCAGCTCTAAGGATTATAAAATTCTTCCGAATATGAAACCAAATTCACCCTGCTTTAACTTTAGTCACCAGTCCTTGGTGTGCCCTATGGAATTCCGCAAAGAAGGCCCAATCCCTCTTTAGAAAGTGAAGACTGCCACCGAGTTGTTCTAGGCGCCCACCCCCACCCCAAGTCTTCTGCTCTTCAAGCTAAGCACCTCCAGTTGCACTCCTAAGGTTACCTGGCTCCCAGAGTCGCCCTCATCCTGGTCATCTTCCCTTTGTCCACTGTCATCTGACTGGAACAGAGTCACTTCCTACTTTTTGGACGCTGTGTTTCTATTGATGAGGCCCGAGACCACATTGGCAATCACATCATACTGTTCACTCACACTGCATCTACTGTCACTCAGATTTCTAGGTCTCAGATTTTGTAATAAGGGAGCTATTTGTTGTGAATCTTTGATTAGACCTTAAACATTATTTCATTACGGTTCATCTTGCTACTTTGGACCCATCTCCTAATTTGTCACGATCTTTTGGCATCCTAATTCTGTCATTCGTCACACAAGGTAACCTTTCCTCCTTTGGGTCATCTGCAAATCTGTAAAGTCAGAGCTTGCTCTCTGGTGTGCGATGCAGGAATTAGGAAAAAGCACTTTCATTTGTTAATAACCAGTCTCATGACACAACCTCTCATTTCAATAACTAGGTTAAGTAGAAAATTATACACAAACACCACGCATCACTTTTCTAGTTATCCTTCCTGACGCCAACCATTTGCCATCCAACCTCGATGGTTGCCATGTAGAAACAGCTACCCAGAGAGGGGCTGAAGAAGCCCCCAGCTGTCCGATGCCACCATGCTCCAGCCTTAAAGGGAGGCAAAGGGCTCCAGGGACACTCACTCACAGAACATTCTGCCAGGTAAGGAATGCTGAGGAAGTTCCAGACATGAATGTGTGGCTGAAAAGCAATCAGAATCCAAATGCGCTCCAAAGCTGCCTCTTAAAATGCTCCTCACTGTTTCTGTTCCCAAGTAGTTATCATTTATTACCAGAGTCTGACCAGCTTTATGGAAACTATAAATAAAAGAAGAACACTTTGGTCAGAACAGTAAACCTGCTCCTAAAGAATCGCACAAAGCAAAGGCAGCCTCAGGCTGAGCATCACCGTGAGTACCACCACGAAGCAGGCTCGGGCTCCACAGCTCTTCCATAAGCGACGTCAAACACCTTCGCTCGTAAAAGGTGAGGTGTCTCAGTCCCTTCCTTCTTAGGCTGCAGTCAAGGGACTGGAGTCACAGAGCAGACAGCCCAGTGGGATTCGTGGAATTCACAACACTTCTTGATGGCCTAATGAGTTGCTTATGATCACAATCTAAGTTTTCTCCTTTCAATTGCATTCTAAGATTTTAAAAAATTTTGTTCACTGCCTGAGTGGCTGTGTGGCCCCTACCGGAAGCCCACTTCTACCTTCCCCTGACGTCTGGGCTTTATTGTAATAGCAAAAATCCACAGGCCTTGATGCCCCAAAGCTGTGCCGTCCAGGGCATTTCTGAACAGGCTCCGACGACAGGGGTGTGGTCTGGAGTGAAGAGAGGAATGGGATGGACACTGAGGCAAGACTGGGGGCCTGTGTCAACCCAGGATGGTCAAGAGACAGAGGGGGCTCTAATCAGATACCCCAAGTGCCAGATGAGACTTGGATTTGAGAAGCTGGAGAAAGAAATATAAGGTGAGCATGAGAAAAGGAGTGGAAAAGATAGACCTGATTCCCTTCAGACAGTCAGGACATGTGATCTGGAGAGCACAAAGAAATGACAGGTACGATTTGAAAAGGGAAAATAATATTTCTTGGGTGCTTACAATGTGGCAGGAACTCACTATGTGTCAGACTCCCGCTCCAAGCTTGTAAGTAGCAGAGCTGGGAGCTGAACATGGGTCTTTTAATCTCTGAGGTCCATACTTTTCATACCACCCAGCCTAGAAAGACAGAGCATCAGTGGATGCAATTCTTTGTGGTAAAACCAGAGAACCAACAGACCTTGGTCCATGTCCTGAACATCTGCAACGTGAGGGGAACCCGTGGCTGGGTCCACCAAGGCCACAGGACCACAGTCTGGTATTGCTGGTAGGCAGACATGGAGCTGCACTAGAGAATCTTCTGGAAACAGATCCCACAAACTCCTAGAGTTGAGTTGGTCAAGATGAATTACCATTTACTTTACCTTCTGGTCTTCCCTCCACTTCTTTGTGGTAAATTATTTTCTGCTGTGGCAAAACAAATATTGGGAGGAAAAGGAAAGATTTAATTTTTAAGAAAAAGCGATTTTTCAGGTATGTTTGTCCTTTTACATTGTTCTTAAAATGTGTGCTACATCCAGAAACTCTAAGCTATTCTCATCCAGAGAGGAGTGGAATTACCTACCGGTGAAAAGAAAGAAGCCCATGCTTCCCAAGCATTTCCACACAAGGGTCCCAAAGACCTCAGATATTAAACATGTTGGAGACCACAGACTCAGTGGCACCTCCAATGTGGGCTAGCTTTATAGTTACCATTTTATTAAGTTTTCATGAACCTGACACCATTTTGCTGTGGTCCCTGGGACACCAGGATGATTGCATGAGCCTGGCAGGGCACACTTACCAGTCTATTCCGCCTGTTTACCTTAAAAAAAAAAAAAGACACTGTGTCCAATATCCCAGGAGAGTGTGGTTCCAAGCTAGAACTAGCATTCTAGATATCAGATCATGTCAATAACAGTCCTGGTGGCCCAGTGGTTAGGAGTCAGTGCATTTTCTGCCAAAACCCAGATCCAACAACCAGCCAAGGATGTGGAGCTTTGAACCCTGCATTGGAAGGGAGCTCAGATAAAACACCACCCTCTCAGAACACCTCCAGCTCTGAGATTCAGTGCTGGCTATTTTTAATTGATATTCCTCTTGGTTTCCTGGTCCCCACATGAAATGTTAAAGTCTGTGGCTTAACAAGTGCCTTGTAAACAGGACAATGATCTCCCTTGGTTTATAATTACTTCCCCCACTTAGAGACTTCTAAGTCAACGTCACTACAAAACACAGGGTCCTAACCTTAGAACCTTCCTCCAGCCAGCCTCCTTGACTGTTAACCTATACTGGGTCTTTGCATTATATTGATCATTATCTGGATTGATGGCTTTCAAAAGCATTTCATTATCTATATATGAGCTATTAGCCTCACCAATACTCATTTTCCTGTTATTTTCAAGATAGATAATAGGTCTTCCCAACAAGAAAAACGTCTTCTGTCATTTATTGTCTTCCAACAGCTCTTTTCATCTCTAAAGAAATGAAAGTAATGTTGATCTTCTAAAAAGTACCTGTGACACACTGGGGTTTTGCTTTCACTGCCCTAAATCATACAGTCCTCAAACAAATGCCAACGTGACAAAAGGGACATCAATGTCCAGATGTCATGTTTAAGTTGTCTGCACTGGATCTAAGAGAGGCTACACAATCCTTCTGGTCTATTCCTTCAGTGTAGGGTGGGGGACATCATCTATCTGGAAATAAAATGAGGAAGAAACACGAAACTTAAAGATACCTGTGTCTGATGCCTTTTTGACAATTTTGGGGTATTTCTGAAATTTTACAAAATAATAGCTCTCATATTCCATCAAAATAGTTTCAAGATCAACGTTGTCACAAACTTCAAAGCGTCGTAACCCCAGTTTAGTTTCTTGCTCCAAAGCATTGGCTGCATCGATATATCTGGCCATTTCACAGAAGAAAGAAAAAATTAACTCTAGGTAAAAACAATAAAGGCAAACAGGCATCATAAGTCCAAGGAGACTCAATACAAATAGTAAGCTTATATTAAAGAGTACATCAAATGAAAACAAGAATACATGAGGTTTGCCTATAGAGTAAGAAGCCCCACATAGGTTAAGTATATCCAACTATTGTCTTTCAAAACATTTTGGAAGTACTTAAAAGTCAAATAAGTAAATCAACTAAGAAAATGTCTTGTAATTTACTTTTACTCATTTTTAGCCAAAGATGATTATTTGCCCAACTTGATTACTTCTTTATTTACCAGTATTCGTTTTAGGTAACATTTGAAAATTGATAAAACCCCAATTCAACCCCAACAGACAAGATTTGCCATCATTGAGGCAACTCAAAAGAATATGTCATGTGCTCTAAAGGGAATTCCAAAAATATGTTGATCAATATCACCAAGGAAATTTAGTATAAGAAGACATCATCTACTTGGATGTATTGTGTTTCTGATAATTTCTTCATCAGTCACAGATTATACTACCAGGTGCCTCTGCATGCATGTAGTGTCATCACCATGGGTTTCTCACTCATTTTTAACCTGGTCAGTTGTAAGGCCATATGACTTAAGTGGTCTTAGCAATGAAGGCAAGCTCCTCTGAAAGTGGAAAAACTCTCTGGTTTTAATCTGAGTCCCTAACTTCTTTTAAAACCAAAAATTCTCTCCTGAAAAATGTGCAATACGCACAAATTAGCATACAATTCCAGGAGCTCATCCAAGGACCTCAGATTAAGAATTCTCATTGCAGTTAGAGTTCTTTCTCTCTGATTTCAAATCTGGGAAGGTAGAGGAGAAAACTTTTTTTTATTATGCTTCCTTCCCTGTCCCAGATTCAGATCAGTTAGAAGATTGGACTTCCTTGAAAGAGGTTGCCGTGGCTATTTCCAATGACCTTGCTAACTTTAAAGAATTTGCAAACATCAATTGACACTAGTCTGTCAGCTTCTATACTTATTAATGGCTCACCACGCTTCTACCCGATGTCTTAATCCCCATTTTACAGAGAGAAAAACTAAATACATTTTTTACTAATAATTTTTGTTTAGTATGATGTAATACATGTTCATTTAAGAAAACACTAGAAAATACAGATGAGTCAAAAGAACATTCTACTACTCAGAGATAATGACTGTTAACATTTTCTCTCTTTCCAAACATTTTTTAAATGACTATAAACACATATACTTACATATATGCCCTTGTTTAAAAAAAAAAAAAGGAAGATGGGAACCTACACTATAGATTGCTTGTATATATAAAGATTGCTTTTATTGTCAGCAATATAAAGATTGCTGACATCACATTACATTCTGAACTCTTTCCAGGATCATAGGGGGTATTTTGTTCATTTGGGGGGGGGGAGTCTTTTTTTTTTTTAACATCTTTATTGGACTATAATTGCTTTACAATGGTGTGTTAGTTTCTGCTTTATAACAAAGTGAATCAGTTATACACTTACATATGTTCCCATATCTCTTCCCTCTTGCGTCTCCCTCCCGATCATAGGGTTTTGACTTAAACAAAAATTATAAGAATACATGATGGGGGGCGGAGTCAAGATGGCGTATTACGAGGATGTGGAATTCGCGTTTCCTCACAACTAGGGCACCTACCAGACACCGGAGGGGGGCCATGGACACCTAAGGGGACGGGAGGAACCCCCAGCGACCGGGTAGGACGTGGGGCGTAGAGGGAGTGCAGGGGGAGGAGAAGTGGAGGCGGGACGGGAGTGGCGCCCGAGGGGCGGCTGGGGGAGGGGAAGGGATCCCACGCCCAAAGGGGGAAACTGGGGAACACTGGGAGGGCAGAGGATCCAAAGGGAGCATGGCCAGGTTTCCCCTGCCCACTTAGGCCCCCAGGAACCTGCTGAGATCCGGGCCTGATCTTCTGCTCACCTAGGCCCCCTCCAGCCACGCGGGTCCTGAGGGAGTGGGAGGGAGGGAAGGGGGAGCAAAAATAAAGGCTGGACCTCCGGGACCGGCACCCCTGAGGGGTGGCTGGGGGAGGGGAGAGTTCCTACACCCAGCGGGACCCACCCACGGTTAGGGGTCCAGAGGCAACGGGGGGAGGGGCGCGAAGGAACGGAAAGGAACGGGGCCAGAGCTTTCCCTGTCCATTTAGGCACCGGGAAGCCTGTTGGCCTCCCGGGCCTAATCCTCTGCCCTCGGAGCCTCCCTCCTGCTGCACAGAGCCCTAGCCCTGCCCCTACACCCCCACCCAGGACCCCACCTCTACACTCGGGGACCCCCTCCAACGCTCTGGGCCTAAACCCCACCCACACACCCTCACCCAGGGCCCTACCTACAAACTCCGGAACTCCACACTCTAGAGGCGCTCCTTTCCACGTGCTGCCTCTCCCCTTCCGCGCAGGTCCTAAGCAGAGGCCCCGCCCCACGCCTGACCGTCGCCCCACCTAGGCCCCACCCCCAAGGCCTTTTCTGGCTGCATGGGTCCTGAGCCTAGGCCCCGCCCCATGCTCAAACGTCACCTCCCACCTGCCTAGGTCCCGCCCCACCCCTAAACCCCACTCCTGCCTAAATTCCAACCCACCTAAACTCTGACCCCATGGCCAAGGCTTTTTTTTTTTTTTCCTTTTTTCGTCTTTTACTTTGGGGTTCTGTTTTACCTTGTTGATTCATTGTTGTTGATTCTTTTATATTTTTATTTTTCCTAATAAATCTTTTATTTTCCTAATTTTCTTTTTTATTTTTTTTTTGCGGTACACGGGCCTCTCACTGTTGTGGCCTCCCTCTCCCGTTGCGGAGCACAGGCTCCGAATGCGCAGGCTCAGCGGCCATGGCTCACGGGCCTAGCCACTCCACGGCATGTGGGATCTTCCCAGACCAGGGCACGAACCCGTGTCCCCTGCATCGGCAGGTGGACTCTCAACCACTGTGCCACCAGGGAAGCCCCCCTAATTTTCTTTTATTCTTCTTTATACTTTGTTATTGTTCTCTCCTTCTGGCTTGTCCTCCCCCGTTTTTATTTTCTTTTTTTCTGTTGTGCTTTTATTTTACCTTGTTGTACTTGTTTCAATTATAGTTTTATTTTTCCTAATATATATTTTATGTATCTAATTGCGGTACACGGGCCTCTCACTGTTGTGGCCTCCCTCTCCCGTTGCGGAGCACAGGCTCCGAATGCGCAGGCTCAGCGGCCATGGCTCACGGGCCTAGCCACTCCACGGCATGTGGGATCTTCCCAGACCAGGGCACGAACCCGTGTCCCCTGCATCGGCAGGTGGACTCTCAACCACTGTGCCACCAGGGAAGCCCCCCTAATTTTCTTTTATTCTTCTTTATACTTTGTTATTGTTCTCTCCTTCTGGCTTGTCCTCCCCCGTTTTTATTTTCTTTTTTTCTGTTGTGCTTTTATTTTACCTTGTACTTGTTTCAATTATAGTTTTATTTTTCCTAATATATATTTTATGTATCTAATGTTATTTTGTTTTTTATTCTTTGATATTGTACTGCTCCTTTTTTTCTTTCTTTCTTTTTTTTTTCCATGCCGCAAAGCTTGCAGGATCTTGGTTCCCAGGCTGGTGGTTGGATCCAAGCTCCTGTGGTGGGAGCTCTGAGTCCAAACTGCTGGACTAAGAGAACCTCAGACCCCAGGGAATATGAATCAGAGTGAGTCCTCCCAGACGTCCTCATCTCAGCACCAAGACCCAGCTCTATCCAACTGAGTGCAAACTCCAGTGCTGGACATCTCAGGCCAAACAACCAGTAAGACAAGAATACAGCACTACCCAACAACAAAAACAAAAAACTGAAATGACAAAAAAATATGTTACAGATGAGGAGCGAGTTAAAAACCTACAAGACCAAATAAATGAAGACGAAATAGGCAACCTAACTGAAGAACAACTCAGAGTAATGATAGTATAAATGATCCCAAATCTCAGAAACAGAACGGAGAAAATACAAGAAACATTTAACAAGGATCTAGAAGAACTAAAGAGCAAACAAACAGTGAGGAACAATGCAATTACTGAAATTAAAAATACTCAAGGGCTTCCCTGGTGGCGCAGTGGTTAAGAATCTGCCTGCCAATGCAGGGGACACAGGTTCGGATCCTAGTCCGGGAAGATCCCACATGCTGCGGAGCAAATGAGCCCGTGTGCGACAACTACTGAGCCTGTGTGCCACAACTACTGAGGCTGCGTGCCACACTACTGAGCCTGCGCTCTAGAGCCCATGCTCCGCAACAAGAGAAGCCACCGCAATAAGAAGCCCGCACTGCAACGAAGAGTAGCCCCAGCTCTCCGCAACTAGAGAAAGCCCGTGCACAGCAACGAAGATCCAATGCAGCCAAAATAAATAAATTAAATAAACAAATTAAAAATAAATACTCTGGAAGGAATCAACAGCAGAATAACTGGGACAGAAGAATGGATAAGTGAGCTGGAAGATAAAATGGTGGAAATAACTGCCAGGGAGCAGAATAAAGAAAAAAGAATGAAAAGAATTGAGGACAGTCTCAGAGACCTCTGAGACAACATTAAAAGCACCAACATTCGAATTATAGGGGTCCCAGAAGAAGAGAAAAAGAAAGGGTCTGAGAAAATATTTGAAGAGATTATAGTTGAAAACTTTCCTAACATGGGAAAGTAAATAGTCAATCAAGTCCAGGAAGCACAGAGAGTCTGATACAGGATAAACCCAAAGAGAAACACACCGAGACACATATTAACCAAACTATCAAAAATTAAATACAAAGAAAAAACACTCAAAGCAGCAAGGGAAAAGCAACAAATAACATATAAGGGAATCCCCAGAAGGTTAACAGCTGATCTTTCAGCAGAAACTCTGCAAGCCAGAAGGGAGTGGCAGGACATATTTAAAGTGATGAAAGGGAAAAACCTACAGCCAAGATTACTCTACCCAGCAAGGATCTCATTCAGATTTGATGGAGAAATTTAAACCTTTACAGACAAGCAAAAGTTAAAAGAATTCAGCACAACCAAACCAGCTTTACAACAACTGCTAAAGGAACTTCTCTGGGAAGGAAACACAAAAGAAGGAAAAGACCTACAAAAACAAACCCAAAACAATTAAGAAAATGGTAATAGGAACATACACATAGATAATTACCTTAAATATAAATGGATTAAATGCTCCAACCAAAAGATATAGACTGGCTAAATGGATACAAAAACAAGACCTGTATATATGCTGTCTACAAGAGACCCACTTCAGACCTAGGGACACATACAGACTGAAAGTGAGGGGATGGAAAAAGATATTCCATGCAAATGGAAATCAAAAGAATGCTGGAGTAGCAATTCTCATATCAGACAAAATAGACTTTAAAATAAAGACTATTACAAGACAAAGAAGGACACTACATAATGATCGAGGGATTAATCCAAGAAGATATAACAATTTTAAATATTTATGCACCCAACATAGGAGTACCTCAATAAATAAGACAAATGCTAACAGCCATAAAAGAGGAAATTGACAGTAACACAATAATAGTAGGGGACTTTAACACCCCATTTTCACCAATGGACAGATCATCCAAAATGAAAATAAATAAGGAAACACAAGCTTTGAATGACACATTAAACAAGATGGACTTAATTGATATTTATAGGACATTCGATCCAAAAACAACAGAATACACTTTCTTCTCAAAGTGCTCATGGAACATTCTCCAGGATAGACCACATCTTGGGTCACAAATCAAGCCTTCGTAAATTTAAGAAAATTGAAATTGTATTAAGTATTTATTCTGACCACAATGCTATGAGACTAGATATCAATTACAGGAAAAAAACTGTAAAAACTACCAACACAAGAGGCTAAACATGCTACTAAATAACCAAGAGATCACTGAAGAAATCAAAGAGGAAATCAAAAAATACCTAGAAACAAATGGCAATGAAAACACGACAACCGAAAACCTATGGGATGCAGCAAAAGCAGTTCTAACAGGGAAGTTTATAGCAATACAATCCTCCCTCAAGAAACAAGAAAAACATCAAATAAACAACCTAACCTTACACCTAAAGCAATTAGAAAAAGAAAAACAAAAAAACCCCAAAGTTAGCAAAAGGAAAGAAATCATAAAGATCAGATCAGAACTAAATGAAATAGAAATGAAAGAAATGATAGCAAAGATCAATAAAACTAAAAGCTGGTTCTTTGAGCAGATAAACAAAATTGATACACCATTAGCCAGACTCATCAAGAACAAAAGGGAGAAGACTCAAATCAATAGAATTAGAAATGAAAAAGGAGAAGTAACAACGGACACTGCAGAAATACAAAGGATCATGAGAGGTTACTACAAGCAACTATATGCCAATAAAATGGACAACCTGGAAGAAATGGACAAATTCTTAGAAAGGCACAACCTTCCGAGACTGAAC
>NC_041232.1:61308709-61309352 GCF_002837175.3 Physeter macrocephalus | reverse complement strand
CTACAGGCCAATATCACTGATGAACACAGATGCAAAAATCCTCAACAAAATACTAGCAAACAGAATCCAACAGCACATTAAAAGGATCATACACCATGATCAAGTGGGGTTTATGCCAGGAATGCAAGGATTCTTCAATATACACAAATCAATCAATGTGATACACCATATTAACAAACTGAAGGATAAAAACCATATGATAATCTCAATAGATGCAGAAAAAGCTTTTGACAAAATTCAACACCCATTTATGATAAAAACCCTCCAGAAAGTAGGCATAGAGGGAACTTACCTCAGCATAATAAAGGCCATATACGACAAACCCACAGCCAACATCATTCTCAATGGTGAAAAACTGAAACCATTTCTTCTAAAATCTGGAAAAAGACAAGGCTACCCACTCTCACCACTATTATTCAAGATAGTTTTGGAAGTTTTAGCCACAGCAATCAGAGAAGAAAAAGAAATAAAAGGAATCCAAATCGGAAAAGAAGAAGTAAAACTGTCACTGTTTGCAGATGACATGGTACTATACATAGAGAATCCTAAAGATGCTACCAGAAAACTACTAGAGCTAATCAATGAATTTGGTAAAGTAGCAGGATACAAAATGCACAGAAATCTCTTGCATTCCTATACATTA
>NC_041232.1:61274414-61308590 GCF_002837175.3 Physeter macrocephalus | reverse complement strand
CCTCTTCAATAAGTGGTGCTGGGAAAACTGGACAGCTACATGTAAAAGAATGAAATTAGAGCACTCCCTAACACCATACACAAAAATAAACTCAAAATGGATTAAAGACCTACATGTAAGGCCAGACATTATAAAACTCTTAGAGCAAAACATAGGAGGAACACTCTATGACATAAATCACAGCAATATTCTTTTTGACCCACCTCCTAGAGAAATGGAAATAAAAACAAACAAATGGGACCTAATGAAACTTAAAAGCTTTTGCACAGCAAAGGAAACCATAAACAAGATGAAAAGACAGCCCTCAGAATGGGAGAGGAGCAGCTGGGCCTGTGAGCCATGACCGCTGAGCCTGCGTGTCCGGGGCCTGTGCTCCGCAACGGGAGAGGCCACATCAGTGAGAGGCCCGCATACCATAAAAAAAAAAAAAAAAAAAAAAAAAAAAGAAAGAAAAGAGCAAATCAAAACTACAATGAGGTATCACCTCACACCGGTCAGAATGGCCATCATCAAAAAATCTACAAACAATAAATTCTGGAGAGGGTGTGGAGAATAGGGAACCCTCTTGCACTGTTGATGGGAATGTATATTGATACATCCACTAATGAGAACACTATGGAGGTTCCTTAAAAAACTAAAAATAGAACTACCATATGACCCAGCAATCCCACTACTGAGCATATACCCTGAGAAAACCATAGTTTAAAAAGAGTCATGTACCACAACGTTCATTGCAGCACTATTTACAATAGCCAGAACATGGAAGCAAGCTAAGTGTCCACTGACAGATGAATAGATAAAGAAGATGTGACACATATATACAGTGGAATATTACTCAGCCATAAAAAGGAAAGAAATTGAGTCATTTGTAGTGAGGTAGATGGACCTAGAGTCTGTCATACAGAGTGAAGTAAGTCAGAAAGAGAAAAACAAATACTGTATGGTAACACAGATATATGGAATCTAAAAAAAAGGTTCTGATGAACCTAGTGGCAGGACAGAAATAAAGACACAGACGTAGAGAATGGACTTGAGGACACGGGGAGGGGGAAGGGTAATCTGGGATGAAGTGAAAGACTAACACTGACATATATACATTACTACATGTAAAATAAATAGCTAGTGGGAAACAGCTGCATAGCACAGGGAGATCATCTCAGTGCTTTGCGACCACCTAGAGGGGTGGGATAAGGAGGGTGGGAGGAAGACGCGAGAGGGAGGGGATGTGGGGATACACCTATGCATTTGGCTGATTCACTCTGTTATACAGCAGAAACTAACACAACATTGTAAAGCAATTATACTCCAATAAAGATGTTTTTTAAAAAACGAATAGATGATGGCAGGCCCCATATTTCCTAAACTAACTGATTAGGGGAACAGAACTGCTTCTGTGTTCCTATTCCACTGTTTGGGCTTGAATGAGGTCTGAACTTAATAGGGTTGGCAGGAGGAACCACTGGAAATTCTTAACCAACAGAGTGACAGGGCAAGACTTCAAAAAGAGGCATGAGCTGTAAAGAGAAAGACAGAGTAGGAGAGATGGGGAGGCTGTTAACAGGGACTTAGGCCAGAGGAGACGCATGTGCAGACCTAGAAGAACCTGTAGCCATGACCCTCCACTGTCTGATCTCACTAACTCTCCCTCATGCATTTGAACTCTGCTCTTTCTGTTTACCTAGTGGTTCCACTTACACCCTGCCCCTTCTTCCTCTGTGCCCCTGCCTAGAATGTCCTTGTCCATCCCATCTGTCTATCCATATTCTACGCATTTTTCAAGACCAGCTCACATTGCCTTCCCTACCAAGCTTTCTCTGATTGTTTATTCCAATCCACAATACTATGTCCTCTTTGTGAATTCTCAGTTTTTCGTTAAAGGTAGGTCTACTTTTCCGACACTGATATGTCCTTAAAAATACCTATAGTTTACTTTTCATCTTGATAATCCACTCGTGAGTCCCCTTCCCAGCAGGTCTCAGGAAAATGATCAACTCTAGTATAATTTTCATCGATTCTAGATTCAAGAGGCCATCTTGTGGCAAAAAGGGGAAATGCATGCTTTGTAAATAGGAAACTCTTGAGGCCATAGTAGCACCTGCAGGAGAAGGGAAAGTCATCTGACTTTTGTCTTTTTGTTTTTACAGTTCTCCTTTCTGATAATTTCTGAAATACAGAATACATTACAATAAAAATCAAGAATTATCTGTGTAAACGACTGAGTCGCTTTCTAATTATTCTACCCATCTACCTGCTAGTAAGTTCTTTGATGGCTGTTCAAATAACATTTACCGAGCATCTATTAATACAATGCTCACAGTGTTGGGGTCTTGTAAGGTGAGTTCAGGTTTTAAAAGGGTCAATTAATCTATGAAGGCAGCATTTCTCAGAGTGTTCCATGGAAAACTAGTCCCTAAAGTTGGCCTGAGGAAAAAAAGGGTTCCTTGGCCAAATTGGTTTGCAAAGCCCTGAATACTGTGACTTTAGCACAGATATTCCCATTGCATATTAATAAGTCAGAGGATCTGAGAAGTCCTGAAATAAGAGAACCTGTTTAACCCGGTTTAACCCAATGTTTGCCAAGCTTACTTGACCATAAAGCTCTTTTAAAGTTACATCAATTGGGCTTCCCTGGTGGTGCAGTGGCTAAGAATCTGCCTGCCAATGCAGGGACACGGGTTTGAGCCCTGGTCCGGGAAGATCCAACATGCCGTGGAGCAACTAAGCCTGTGCACCACAACTAGTGAACCTGCGCTCTAGAGCCCGTGAGACACAACTAATGAGCCCGTGTGCCACAACTACTGAGCCCGCGCACCTAGAGCCCGTGCTCTGCAACAAGAGAAGCCACCGCAATGAGAAGCCCACGCAGCGCAACGAAGAGTAGCCTCCACTCGCTGCAACTAGAGAAAGTCCGCGCACAGCAACAAAGACCCAACGCAGCCAAAAATAAATAAAATAAATAAATTTATAAAAAAAATAAATAAATAAAAATAAAGTTACATCAATTAACATTCTGCAGAACGATTGTTTCAGTGTTCCACGCACTTAGAAAACACTGCCTTGAGGTAATTCAGCTCAGGGTTTTTTGAATGGAGCTGAGATTTTATCAAAAGATAACGTAAAATGTGCCAAACCCACATTCCCACTGCTTCAAGTCCTTTGCTGAACCAGGTTGGGTATTAAGAGAATAAAATCCAACTCCTACCTCCTCCATAGTAAAAATAGCAAGGACTCGTATACGCGTACTTTGTGCCAGGCACTATTCTAAGCATGTCGCATATTTAATCCTCATAATAATAACATCTGCCTGACACTTAAATACTATCCTCCATTACTCCATTTTACAAGCAAGGTTAACTGAGGAACAAAGAGAATAAGTAACTTGCCCGAGGTCGCTGGTTAGCAAAGAGTAGAGTGGTCTTTTGAACCAAGGCAGGCTGGCTCCTGAGTCTGTGTTCTTACCCAGGAAGCCCCCCCTACCACGCCAACCCGCCAGCCCTCCTCTGAGAGCAAACACTCAGCTCCACACTGCCCTTGGAATTGCTTTCCATGGATGGATGGTGAACAGTGTAGAGCAACCTCAGGAACACTCTCATATCCCAGATGGGGGAAGAAAGGCACAGACAGGACCAAAGTCAGCCTTTCTCTGCGCGGGCTCTCGCTTCCACCCCCTTGCTGTGTGTGGACACAGAGATTTAGCAGTTGAGCGTCACCTGATCGGCCTGCCTGCCAACCATGGCGGGTGGGGAGGGACTCATTTCTCTGGTCTGAGACCGGTGGCGATGTGGAAAGAATGAGCCATTTTCTCAATAAAATTTAAATCCCCAACACCAAAAAGAGAAGTGTCTGATAAAACCGTTTCAGAGTAAGTGGACTGAGAAATGTTTCTGTGTTAAAGATGATACAATTCATCATATTTACCCTGAGAAAAGGACCACTTCCAAAATTGTGATGTTAAGGTATTATGAAAAAGGCCACATTTTGTAATTGAAGATCTTACGTGGTCAGTCCAGGGGAGAAAATGAATCAGATTACTCAATACCAAAGTTTGTTCAGAAGCGCAGTGTTATAATTGGTCACCAAAACGCAGAGCCTCTGAGATTTTGGCAAAAAAATTCAAACCCTTCAATGACTTAGATCATAAAAGAATGCTTAAGTACAGTTGCAGTGATTTTATTTTCTGACTTAAAAAGACATCATTTTTTAAAAAACTCATAAAATATGCCCCACATACATTTTGATTTTCCTGAGGTGACCCTCAAACAAAACCAAATCTTCCACACTGGAGCAGAGGAATTGGACCCTGAAGACTCTTGGGGTGAGACAGGCCTCAAAAGTGCCCCCACCTAGTGCCAGGAGACTTCTGGCAAGTTCCTAGACTCCTCTGAGCCTCGATTTCTTCAAATGGGGACCCTAATACTACTTCCCTTAAAATTGAACAGAAAAATTCCTCAAGGTCCCTAGAACGGTCATGCCCCTCAAGAAGGCACTAGATTCATTTAAAACAGCTGTTGCTGGCGCAGCTCAAGAAACAAGGATCAACTCTCACTCTCATCCCAGCTGCCTCCTACCCTCCCGCCCTCATCAGCTTTCCTTCCTACCTCAGCACTAGGGTTACTAGATTCTCAAATGTGGCTTTTAGTTCTCTGATAGCTACTATGTTTATCAGAGGAAAAGATGCTCTTTCAGCCTTTTGGGAAAATACAGCAGCTGGTTGGTTCCTCCTGCTCTACGGCAGGGTTTCTCCACCTTGGCGTGATTGACATTTGGGGCTGTCCTGCGCATATGAAGGATGTTTAGCAGCATCCTGGTCTCCTCCCACTAGATGCCAGTGTGCCGCCCGAGAGGTCTCCAGACATTGCCACATGTCCTCTGAGGGGTTCTCCAGGTTGAGAACCACTGCTCTGACTTGAAAGTTTTGAGCCCGAACCCTGAAACCTGAATATTTTCTTCCTGGCTGAAAACTGAAACGAAAGGAAACTCTAAAGAGTATCCTTCGGATACTTGGTGGTCTCTCTCCCTCTCGCAACTCCCAGCGTATCAGCAGCCTTCATGTAAGTGCTCGCACATGAGGTAGGTGGCCAAACTCAAATGATTCCAAATATCGTCCCCCTGCCAGCTATAGAATGTGCATTGCACAGGAAAGAGATCTGAGCACAGATCATCCAGGGAAATGCAATACTTTTATTCTGAGAAAAGGAAAATTGGGGAGAAAGAACGTTATCTTTATGTACATTAGCCAGCAAGCAGTGGGACCCCGGAAACCTTCTTTGAATGGCCTACACTATCTTCAAACCTGAGTGGGAAAGGGAAAGTATCCCATGACTGGGTAGCTTTGTGAATGAAGTTTTCAAATGCATAATGTGAAAAATATCTAAGTAAATGAGACAATAAAAGTATGTGTCTAGGTTGCTGTGGGTGGGCAGGGATAGGTAGGGCACAAGAGATTTTAGGGCAGGGAAGCTATTCTGTACGATACTACAATTGTGGATATGTGACTTTATGCCTTTGTCAAAACTCGTAGAACTGTACAACACAAGAGCGAACCCTGACGTAAACTATGGACTATAGCTAATAATAATATATCGATATTGACTCATCAATTACAACAAACGTACCACACCAGTGTAAGATGTTAGTAACATGGGAGACGGGGCAGGGCGGGGTATTGCTGGTGTATGGGAGCTGTCTGCACTTTCTGTTTTATTTTTCTGGAAATAGAAAACTGCTCTAAAAAATAAAGTTATTAACTGTTTTTAAAAGTGAGTATTTGGAAAAGCAGAGGTCAGAGAAAGAGAGGAATCATCTCTGTAAATATCTGTAATGTAACATACCCTTCTTGTGTTAGATAATGCAAAATCAAAATAAGAAGATTTTTTCGTCGTGCTTCTGTCCTCATCTCGCACTGTGAACAAAAAAGAAAAGGTAGGTGAGACGACAATGAAATATAACACTCCTTTTATAGCAATAAACCCTTGACGGTAAACGTAACCTGTCAAAAGCAAGAAGCATAACTTAAAGGCTGGAAGGCAGTTTGACATCTCTAAGGATATATAAAGTTGTTTTCCATTGTTATTTTCTTCTCAGAGCTGCCTTCTCAATTGTAAACTGAAGGTACAATGATTTCGATTGGGATTGCACTTGACTAGTTAACTTCTTACTGCCAAGCTAATTGGCATTTTGTTGCTTATCACCGCAAAGAAACAAATATATGCATGTTTATTTGGACCAGGTGAAGGAAAGTGATGATAAACTCATGAGCCAGAAATCAAGCTGTACCATCACAGGCACTGACCTGCTACTGCATCTTAAATTCACTCGGAGTCCCACCCAGACCCTGCACAAACGTGGAGATGAGTTCCAATAATCCATTCAGGGGGACCCCGCAGCTGAGCACTTAGAATATCCAATGAGTAGCAGAGGCCATAAAGGGGACATTCCTGCATAACAATGTCCTTATTCAAACTGGATGAATTTGTTATTTTCCTCGCAGTATTAATGTGCTACATTACGTTATCTGGTATCTCAAATTCCCCTGAAATGTATTCATAAAATATTTACTTTCACTGATACTTCCCTTATTTGAAAATAACTTACATTTATCTAAGGAGAACTGGATGAAAGCAAAACACGCCCTTGAGTGGCCCAAATTATGTCATAAAATCTAGGCACAAACACACTGATGACAAAAAAATTTTTCAGGCATTCATCCAAACTTTCTAAAAATTAATGTAATAAAATTAAAAATGTATACAGTTACTTAAAAATCAAATAGTACTATATTTTCTTCCATTTTAAGTTGCTTTTTCATTTTGATAAAATATACATAACATAAAATTTACCATTTTAACCATTTTTAAGTGTACAGTTTAGTGGCATTAAGTATATTCAAATTGCACAACTATCACTATGATCCATCTTCAGGACTTTTCATCTTCCCCAACTAAAACTCTATATTCTTTAGACAATAACTCCATCCCCCTAACCCCTGCCATCACCATTCTCCTTCCTGTCTCAGTGAATTTGCCTATTCCAGGTTCCTCGTATAGGGGGAACTCATTTGTCCTTTTGTGACTGGCTTATTTCACTTATCATAATGTCATCAAGGTTCATCCATGCTGTAGCGTGTGTGTGGCTCAGTAATACAGTACTATACATTTTTAAGGAAAAACAATAGTCTCTGTCCCACTCCACTACCCCCTCCCCCCACTCCTGAGAGGCAACAACCTTAATTACTTTAGCTGTTTCTTCTGATATTTGCCTCCATGTTTTTAAACATGTCACTGTTTCATAATATATGAATATTAGACATTAAACTATTCACTTCTTGTTAAGGTAGATGAGCAGTAAGCTGCCTTACAGACTTCTCACCCTCTCCTCCCCTTACAGTTACTGTAGTATGCAGTGATTACATGATTATGACTGTGTAAATAATGTTGCTGAGCCAAAAAGTACTGTGGTTACTTTACCATTTCTGGACAACATTATTTTCCTTGGAATGAAGAATTGCCTCATTTTAAAAATTTGGTTACTTTTCCATATACCTATTGCTAATTTTCAAATCCCAACATACCTCTAAAGGCCCCTCACATCACTTTCCACACCATCAAATACATCAGACAATGTGTCAGTTACACTCCCCCCAGCCATGGCTTCCCTGAAGCCTCCACCCTCCCTCTCCACTCTAGGTTGCTGACTGTTAGGCCTGCTATGGGTGCTCATCCAGGGATTTCCCTTTGAAACTTTCCTGCATTGGATCCCCTAGAAATGGAGTCTTCTCCTTTACTGGTCACTGGTTTGGTTTAGTAAAGCACACATCCTCTAAAGTAAAGGTAGACGGAGATAAATGTGGTTGAGAATCTGCATGCCTGTAAGTGTTTTTATTCTGTTTAAAAAGTTGATAGCTTGAAAGGGCATAACATTCTTATTCCTTTGCAGGTAAAGGATCTTTTATTCCCAGGAAGCTTTTAGAATCTTATTTTTAACTCCGGTGTTCTGAAATTGTACAACCTCGTTGGTGCCAGCCTTTTTCCATTCACTGTGCTGGCCGTTGTCAAGCTGGACATTCTCATGCTTCCGTTCTAAAAGAAAATGCCTTCTATTATTTCTGTGATAAATTACTCCCCTATGTTTTCTCCAGTTTATTTTTAAGAACCTCTATTAATTGAACGGGATATAACCTGGATTGATCTTTTAAGATTTTTTCTCCTACAGTGTCCCTTTTCTTTGTCTCTTTTTTCTGTTTTCTGGGCAACCTCCTTGGCCTTGTCTTTGAACCACTCTACAGAATTTATTTAGACAATAATATTTTTAACTTCCAAGAGCTTGTTCTTATTCTCTGGTTGTTCCTTTTTCACAACATCTTCTTCTTTTTTTTTTTTTAAGACATCTGGCAGTTTCCCAATATTTATTTATTTATTTGTTTGTTTGTTTGTTTTTGCCACACCATGCGTCACGTGGGATCTTGGTTCCCCGACCAGGGATAGAACCTGCGCCCCCTGCATTGGAAGTGCAGAGTCTTAACCACTGGACCGCCAGGGAAGTCCCTTGTTCTTGTTTTTTCAATGCACTATTCTCTTATGATTCAATGTCAGTTATGTTCAATATTTGCTGTTTATGTAGGCAGGTAAAACACTATTTTATAAAGATATCCATACAAAATGATTCAAACAAAGTTTTGTTGCTTAAGGTAATAAGTTTTTATTCAGACCGCCAGAATATAAAGAAAATGAAGCAACCTGTGTTTCAAAGAGCTTGTGAAGGAAGTATAGTAAGCACCACTTTTTCAACGAAAAGGTATTCTGTTTTCTGCCACTCAAAAGGTAGTTATTGCTTTTTAAAAAAATTAATTTGCATTTTATTTATCACAGTTTTATACACATTTTGTTGTTGTTTTGTTAGTTTAACGTTTTGCTTTGAATTCAGGCTAAAATAAATGAAATCAAGTTCTCAGAAGTCTAAGAGAAAAGGACATTAAAGGAAAATTATAATCCTTGAAGTAATAAAATATATAACACAAAAAGTAGTGACTTAGACGGGGATAAAAATTTACAAATGACACATCTGATAAAGAACTATTATTAAAAATGTACAAAGAGCTCTTAAAACTCCACAATAAGAAAATAAACAACCCAATTAAAAATGGGCAAAAGAGATGAACAGACACCTCACAAAAGGAGCTATATGGATGGTAAATAAATATATAAAAAGATGCTCAACATCATATGTCACCAGGGAATGACAAATTAAAACAACAACAAGATAGCACTGCATACCTCTTAGAATGGTGAAAATCCAAAACACTAACACCACCACATGCCGGTGAGGATGTAGAGCAATGGGAGCTCTCATTTATTGCTGGTGGGAATGCAAAACAGTACAGCCACTTTGGAAGACAGTTTGATGGTTTCTTACAAAATTAAACATACCCTTACCATATGATCCAGCAGTCACGCTCCTTGGTATTTACTCCAGAGTTGAAAACTTATGTTTACACACAAACTTGCACACTGAAGCCGCTGATGCAGCTTTACTCATAATTGCTGAAAGCAACCAAAATGCCTATGAATGGATAAATAAAGTGTGGTACATCCACACAATGGAATATTAATCAGTAGTAAAAAAAAATAATAAATAAAAAAAATAAATAAAAAATAATTAAAAAAATAATAAACTACCAAGCCATGAAAAGACATGTAGGAAACTTAGATGCATATTACTAAGTAAAAAAAGCCAATCTGAAAAGGTTACAATGCAAGAAATTTTCACATATTGAGGTATGGGGAAGTCATTCTGGCGTATACATGATTTGGCTTGTTCTGTAGCCTATCAGACAAATTGTACGTCTGCTTTAACCATTAAGGAAAAGATGAGTTTAAAAATCAAAACGGAGTAACTGTGGTTCAGGCATCCAAAATGGAGCCTGGTGGCCACTGTGGATATGGTTTCAGACACATTCCTGCATTACTAAGAACTTGAATTTCTGAACTGTATCAGACTCAAGGACACCAGCCATTCTCAAAACAAGATCTGCTAGCAGCTGCAACCATTTTGGACCCAACCAATACTTACTTAACAAGCACCCTTACTTCTTGCCAGCCCCAATCATAATTCGTGGTAAACAATTCATGTAACTAGTTGTAACCTTGCAATTTTTGCCTTTATAATCCTCCCCCATTTTGTAGTCCTGCAGAACACAGTTCAAATGCTTCTTGAATCTGTGTCTCCTGGACTATAGTCCTCAATTTGGCTCAAATAAAACTCGTTTTTAGTCCTTTTATAGATTATTTATTGGTTATTTGTGTCAACAGTTTTAGACTGTATGTTTCCAACTATATGACATTCTGGAAAAGGCAAAACTATGATGACAGTAAGAAGATATTGGTGGCCAGTTTGGGGGAGAGGGAGGGAGGCAGAGCACAGAGAATTTCAGGGCAGTGAAATTATTCTATATGATACTATCATGGTGCCTACATGTCATTAAAGATTTGTCAGAATCCATAGAACGTGCACCAGAAGTGAACTCTAATGTAAACTACAGACTTTGAGTGACAACTACGTGTCAAGGTAGGTTCATCTGACACAGGAGGTTGATACTGGGGAAGCTGGTGCATGTGTGGGGCAGGGGGTATATGGGAATTCTCCATACTTTCCACTCAATTTTGCTGTGAACCCAAAACTGCTCTAAAAAATGTCTATATTTTAAACTACTAACTGATTTTTAAACAAATATATCAGACCTAATATATTTAAATGGAGTCACCCTTCAACGTAGTTACCTCAGCAGGTCATGCTTTTATTCTTTTGCTCAAAATATGTCCGAAACTCCTCTTTTAAAATTGTCTTCAATTTAGATTAATGACCACAGTCTTCCCTAGCCCACATTTACAAAAATAATATGTGGCCCTGTAGAAAACTGGGACGATGCATAAAGGCACAAGAAAAAAATTAGATATTTTGGTCACATTCTTCCCATCTTCTTACAAAATAGGCTTCTCATGTGTTTTGATAACCTGTGCTTTTTCTTCTTAAAAATATCATTACTTTGTAAATATTTTTCCCAGTTATTAAAAGTTTTTCTAAAACATGACTTTTAATGACTGCAGGGAATGCACCATAACTTAATCACCCCTCAGCTGTTGGAGAGTCCTCTTATTTGAAGTTGTGCCTCACCAAATTTAAGAACGCACTTTATTAGCAGTTTTGACTCTTTCTAAAATCCAAATTTGCCCTCAAGGACAGATCTGATAACATTTGGAGAGCTTTAAAACTGTATGGCAGGTCATTCTTAAAAAATTACCTTTGGTACATTTCTACCTCTGTCCTTGAAGAAACCCCTTTTGTCCCAGTGAGTTAGAAAACCGGAAAGCAACTTACCAAGACGAGTTAAAGACTCAAGAAGGCAATTACAGTAATCTTCTTTGCTATGTTTTTATTGTTATTATGGAATATATAATTCATATAGAAGAATGTATAAAACATCCATTCATTTTAAATAATAATAGTAATAACAAGCATCACCCTGGTTAAGCCCCAGAGCACCTTCAGTGTCTTAGAAACTCCCTCGTGCTGTTCCTTTCAGACGTTTCCCCTCCTCCCACCAGAGGTAACTTCCATCCTGACTTTTATGCTCATCATTCCCTTTTTCTTTATGGTTTTTACCAACTATACATCCGTTAAAAAAAAACAGTGTTTAGTTTTTACATTTTTGAATGTTATATGAATGTAATACACATTTATTTCTTCGGACTACTTTTGTTTCACAGTATGTAATTTCCCCCCAAAAATTCATATCAGAGTAAGAGCTTAGGTATGATCCAGCTATTCTCTAATATCTTCACTTCAATTATCTGCTTCCACAGTTTCTTTAGTCTGTGGGCATAATTTTACAGTGTCTTACAGGGTTGCTCTCTAAGGCTTCTCAAGGTAACTCTTCTCTTTCCCAGAAAACAGAAGTATAGTTACGTATTTCTTCACGGCGCCCCAAGTACCTGGCATGGTGCCAAGTGCTAAGCAGAGACTGATATTTCTTGATAGATCCACTAGAAAATTGTTTTTGTCAAACTATAGGTCATGAAATCAATGGGCTACAAGCAGCATAGTTCAACGCAACAGAATTATCACAGATTGCATAACAGGTAAGAAGGCTTAGTATTGCTTCGTGAAACTTCTGTTGTGTTTGCATGTGTGTGTCCACTGGATCCCAGTCTAAGACGTCTCACAGTTGTTCACAGTAAAAAAAGAAACTTGAAAGCCACTATACAAAATGATTTCATATTAAGATGTCCAACACTGGCAGTTTGATCCTTCTGAAGATGCTGACACGACAACTCTTGGTGAGGACTGAAGCCTTTCTAATTTACCAAAATTAGCCTTGGTAGTCTCAGTCTCTAATTTTCTAAGTTGACTTGCCTCACCTGTAGTGCCATCTAGTGTATGAGGAAGGGAAGTACTTCATGAAATTTAGGTAGTTCCAAATTACTACTTACATAATAAAAAAGATGACAATCATCAAAAAATTTAGTCCAAATCAAGTTTTCAAAATAAAAATAAAACTGCATATTAAACGAGCAGTAATAAGATTGATGGGATATGTTTCTAAATGTCCACATTCTCAAACTCATGCTTGGGGGTTAGACTCAGAACCGAGGTCTCTGGTTCCCGGCCTGTGCCCTTCCCTCCATCAATTCCTCCCCTGCATTAACCCCTCCTCATCAGTGTCCACTCCTGCCCCTGCACATTCACACCTGACCAGAGAGAAGCTGCTCTTCTAATCTGCCAAAAATTGTGCCAAATTTGCCAAAATCAAACAACCGTGGTTGCCAGTCTTAGCTGAGCTCACAGGGCAACAAACGGTGTCTCTTACAATTCCTCCAACATAATCTCACAATTTTAGTGACCATTTCAAAGCAACTACTGGCTAGACTTCAGTTAGTTAGTCACCCTGCTGCACCAGGAGTAGCGGGTCTTGTAGGAGAGTATGCCTTTAATTCCTGAAAAACACAGTCCTGCTGTACGTGAAGCCCATCCATCTCATTTGTACGCAAAGGTCTTTGAGAACAAAAGGATTTGAATTAAAGAGCCATGAAAGCCATGAATATCCCCAGAGGGACTGCACTCGACACTGACCAGGTCCATTTCCACCTGGTGTTTTGCAAACTGTGGGGTGCTCTGCCAGCATCAGGTCAAGATATTATAGAATAGCTGGATCATACCTAAGCTCTTACTCTGATATGAACTTTTGGGGGGAAATTACATACTGTGAAACAAAAGTAGTCCGAAGAAATAAATGTGTATTACATTCATATAACATTCAAAATGTAAAAACTAAACACTGTTTTTTTTTAACGGATGTATAGTTGGTAAAAACCATAAAGAAAAAGGGAATGATGAGCATAAAAGTCAGGATGGAAGTTACCTCTGGTGGGAGGAGGGGAAACGTCTGAAAGGAACAGCACGAGGGAGTTTCTAAGACACTGAAGGTGCTCTGGGGCTTAACCAGATGTTTGGTGGGTACTTAACAGCTGTTAGTTGCTTTGTTCATATAGTTCAGAGACCCTCCACGCTTCACTCTGAAACCACATGCTTCTTCCTAATCTAAACATGCACTAATGCAAATGGTCCCTTATGACTAAGATGCAGCGAAAAAACAGCCAGGAGTGTTTTGCTTGTGCTCCTCAGTACGACACACACTGCACTGGCTTTGGCTGACAGCCCTGAATTTCCTAAAGGTGGTCTCCTGGGTAGAGCCCAGATCAGACTACCACCATGATAATTTTAAAACACATTCAGTACCCCAAAAAGAAACTCTGCACCCCTTAACTGTCACCCCCTGTCCTTAAAAGCCATAGAATTGCACACTTTAAATGGATGAGTTGGACTTCCCTGGTGGTCCAGTGGTTAAGAAGCTGTCTTCCAATTCAGGGGACGCGGGTTCCATCCGTGGTCAGGGAACTAAGATCCCACGTGCCGCAGGGCAACTGAGCCCCTAGTGCGCCTCAGCTAGAGAGCCCGCGCACCACAACTACAGAGAAGCCCGCACGCCACAACGAAGACCCGACACAGCCAAAAAAAAAAAAAAAAAAAAAAATCTAAGAAAAGAATCATCTTAGAAAAATAAAAAATAAAAGAAGAAATGGGTGAGTTGCATGGTATATGAATTATATCTCAATAAAGCTGTTTTAAAGTGCATAAAAACAGGGAGAGTTAGGGAGAAAAAGGCCAAAACGAATGTAAATAATTTGAGCAATGTTTTGAGTAATATAAAATAAATGATATGACTGGAAACAGAAATGATTTCATGCAATATTTTGAAGTTACTCAAAATGGAAATGGGGGTGCTGCTTATCACCCACACTGCTGTGAGGGCCTCCTCACCACCCTGATGGCAGAGCCTGGTCATGTCTTGGGATGTGGCAATGATGCTTCTTTACTTGCTCTGATGACTTGGCTGTAACAAGCTTGCTGAGTCAATGTGGCTACAGGGTAGACTCCCCAGACAGAAAAGAAAACACAAGATCATCTAGGCAGATATTTCCCTTATATGTTTTCTTTCTGGTTTTATCACAACTTGCAGTACACAGAAAAGTTGAAGAAACCACCTTAAGTAAGTATTGTTAATATTTCCTCAGTTCATTTGGAAAAAAATACACTTCTTTCAAAAAGAATCTCAAAATTTTTTAATGCAGAAATTTAAAAATTTTTATCCAGATAATATTCAGAGTTGGCAAGGTGTGAAAGGATATGTACTCAGATACAATTGGTGTAAATATAAACTAGTACAACACTTTTATACAGCGAAATGAAACAGGCACAAGCCCACTGACCCCGCAATTCCATACCTCACCATTTATGCCAGATCAATTACAGTATATTATAGAAATACTTCACATGTGCAAAATAATAAATGTTTAAGGATGTTTAATACAGCATTATGCGTATTCCCCTCCAAAATTAGAAATACTCTAAAATGTCCATTAGTGGTTAACTAAATCATGATACAGGCTTACCATGTATCACTATGCCCCAATAAAAAGAACGAAGTAGATCTATATACACTGACGAGGAAAGATTTTGAAGACACTGTGTTTTCTCTCCACCCACTTACTGTCCACTCCCAAATAGAAAGGAAGTGTGAATTAAAGGTAATGTTTAACTCTTTGACATAAATCACAGCAAGATCCTTTTTGACCCACCTCCTGGAGTAATGGAAATAAAATAAAAAATAAACAAATAGGACCTAATGAAACTTAAAAGCTTTTGCACAGCAAAGGAAACCATAAACAAGACGAAAAGACAGCCCTCAGAATGGGAGATAATATTTGCAAATGAAGCAACTGACAAAGGATTAATCTCGAAAATATACAATCCTTAAAAAACTAAAAATAAAACTACCATATGACCCAGCAATCCCACTACTGAGCATATACCCTGAGAAAACCATAATTCAAAAAGAGTCATGTACCACAATGTTCATTGCAGCACTATTTACAATAGCCAGGACATGGAAGCAACCTAAGTGTCCATCGACAGATGAATGGATAAAGAAGATGTGACACATATATACAGTGGAATATTACTCAGCCATAACAAGGAACAAAATTGAGTTATTTGTAATGAGGTGGATGGACCTAAAGTCTGTCATACAGAGTGAAGTCAGAAAGAGAAAAACAAATACTGTATGCTAACACACTTACATGGAATCTAAAAAAAAGGTACTGATGAACCTATTGGCAGGGCAGGAATAAAGACACAGACGTAGAGAACGGACTTGAGGACACAGGGGTGAAGGGTAAGCTGGGGTGAAGTGAGAGAGTGACATGGACATATATACACTACCAAATGTAAAATAGATAGCTAGTGGGAAGCAGCCACATGGTACAGGGAGATCAGCTCGATGCTTTGTGACCACCTAGAGGGGTGGGATAGGGAGGGGGGGAGGGAGGCGCAAGAGGGAGGGGATATGGAGATATATGTATACTTATAGCTGATTCACTTTGTTGTACAATAGAAACTAACACGACATTGTAAAGCAATTATACTCAGGGTGGGAGGGAGGCTCAAGAGGGAGGGGATATGGAGATATATGTATACTTACAGCTGATTCACTTTGTTGTACAATAGAAACTAACACGACATTGTAAAGCAATTTTACTCCAATAAACATATAAAAAAAAAGGTAATGTTTAAATTTGACAAAGAAAAACTTAGATTAGTACAAAAAGTTTAAAAAGAAACATTTCTCTCTTTACCCTGTCCACCATTGTTAATTTCTCATGTAATCATTCTGAAAGGGGTTTATGAATATATCAACATATATATGCACAAATTCTTTTAAATTTGCAAAAAATTTTATCATTTTGTATATACTGTTGGGCATCTTGCTTTTTGCCCCACTTAATAATATGTCTTGAACATCTTTCTATGTGAGCAGATGCAAATCTACCTAATTCTAAGACATACGTAAGGTGAAAAATCACAGAAATACATACCCACACTCTTTCACTCATAGAAAAAGAAAGGAATAAAAATCTAGATGTGTAGTTACCTCTGGGTAGAGGAAAGGGATGGGGGCACAGCGGCTCAATTTTTTATCCATAGACTTCTGAATTGTTTAACTTCAATACTTTGGCAAGTAAAGAGCAAAGAAACACGTCGGCTTGGGTTCAACTGTTCACAGATCAAAACACTTCTAGGCTAAGGAATTCCATCATCACCTTGGCAGATGAGCCACTCTGACATCTGGGTTCCCTTCCCTCCCCTCCATCAGTAGATATGGGGGTGGGGTGAGAAATGTCCTGACACTGATGCTGGCCTTGGGTGTTCCATTCACTAGGAGGGAAAGATCCAGACAAAGTCACCCAAAGGCAGCTCCTCCTCCACACTACACTTCCTACTCCCATGTCCCCCTGAATTTACCTCCCTCCCTCCATGTGCATATACACTGAGGGAGAGAAACATAGGAGTCTTATTGTTCGCTATCCACAGGGAGAGCTTTGACTTTCACAGCTGCCCTCACCAAACTTGAGCTGGAGGATTTGTCAGAATAATCTCCCTCAAATTCCTTTCAGAATCCCTGGAGAGTCGCTTAAACAATGAACACCACTGACCTTGTGAACTCATGGTACATCAGGATGGATAGGAAGGCAAAGCTCTAATTCTTGGGATGGACTTCCGTATCCTGAGCTGATCTGAGCAATGTTGATCATATTCTTGAAAGACTATAAGCAATCTATCAGAGGGACTTGTGCAAAGTTTTTATTATATTCTTGGAAAACGATAGCTGTCCCAACTCCAATCAAGAGTATTTCTAGGGCTTTATGGCTGGAATCACAAAGTTTGGCAAACAGTCCTGATCTCTACAGCAGATGATGGGGACTGAAGGATACTCTTTGGTTCAGTGACTTAGAATTGTTTGATAATGAGGTTGCTTCAAAAATGGCTTTCTTACCATGCAGACTGTGAAACAGCTTATAGTTGGGGTGCCCAGGCCTTAAAATAATAATGCTACTTCTTCTTTAAGTTTGATGGAAATTCAGAATTTAAGGAGAGATAAGAAAACTCTATTCAAATACCTAGTGTTAAATATTTAAGGCGTGCGGTTACTTGGAAACACAGAATATGGTCTTATAAATTTGTTAATTAAAAGTATAAAGTTTGCTAGATCTATAACACCTTTCTACTCATGCCATTCAAATTATCATAGAAAATTGTCTTCTGAATTAAAAGACTAAGAATAGGTCACCACCAATGGTCAATTTAAACTGTAAAAGATGGTGTGCCCCTGAAATGGACACAATTAGATGCTCAATTAGTTTCTGTCTACCAAAGAAAGGAGGCCCAGAAGTGAGCATCTAACTGGGGTGTCTCATTTGTCTCTGCTTCAATAATCTGGCTGTTTTCTACTTCCTTCATTTCCTTTGTGGGCTATTGTGCAACAAAAGTGCCTCCATTATCAGATTCAAAATTGAATCCTATGATACTGTAGCCTGAGGAAAAGAAAGCATTGAATATAATTCCTAGCTTTAGACCCAGAAGATATTTAGGAAATGTTACTGTATATACACCACAAACAGCATTAGTGCTTTTAATTTCTTTTTTATGGGTGCAATGGAGATTAATTTGCATGAGCTCGTTTCAATTTCTGTAATAAGATCCAAATTTTGCATTAAGCTTTCCATCTCAAAAACAAACAGTTAAAAAGGACACATTTCTTCTTTCAAATGTTTTTATTATAGTTCTATTTTACAGTCCTTGCATCTAATATTCACTTAAAAGCTTGACTATATATACCCATAGGTTCTAATTTGTTTCCTGATTACCTCCTGTTTCTACCAAGAAACTTCCCAAGTTCCAAATGCTGCACAACTTGACAAAGCACTAGAACTACCAGAAGGGGTATCTACAGATCCAGGGAAGGTATTTATTGTATTTAATACAAAATCAGAACAGGTCAACTACGCTCAGGAACAGTGTTCCATGAAGGGAGGCATTTGTTGTAAATCCTGAGATTGAACTGGTTATAGAATTGGGGATTTCAGGGAAGTATAAAGCCTACTGAAACACAGGGGACTTGCTGTGCCATGCCATTGTTATTAAACATGGAACTAGATTATGGACAGGCTACTTTCTAGTTGCAACATAGCTGCATGATGGAGAGATCAGACTGCCATCACAACAAGGTGACACCACAGTCTCACCAGGGATAGAACAGCAGGTGAAACCTTGAGGAAACAATCAGACAACTGTAGAAAGGGAGATGTTCTCCAAAACAATTGGCATGGTTTCTTGAACAGGTTAGTGTCACTAAAAATAAAATAGGAGGGCTTCCCTGGTGGCGCAGTGGTTGAGAGTCCGTCTGCCGATGCAGGGGATGCGGGTTCATGCCCCGGTCCGGGAAGATCCCACATGCCGCGGAGCGGCTGGGCCCATGAGCCATGGCCGCTGAGCCTGCGCATCCGGAGCCTGTGCTCCGCAACGGGAGAGGCCACAGCAGTGAGAGGCCCACGTACCGCAAAAAAAAAAATAAATAAATAAAATAAAATAAAATAGGAGAGAACTGCCAAGATGGTGGAGTAGGAAAGCCCTGAGCTCACCTCCTCCCTTGGGCACACCAAAATTACAACTATTTACAGAGCAACTAGTGATGAGAAAGACCAGAAGACTAGTAGGAAAGTTCTTCTACAACTAAAGACGTAGAGAAGGAACCACAATGAGACAGGTAGGAAGGGCAGAGATGCTGTATAGTCAAGACCCATACCCATGGGTGGGAAGCCCACAAATGGGAAGATAATTACAATTGCAGTGGTTCTCCACAAGGAGTGAGGGGTTCAAGCCCCACATCAGGCTCTTGAGCCTGGGGGTCCTGCACCAGGAAGATAAGCCCCTAGAACGTTTGGCTTTGAAGGCCAGTGGGGCTTAATTTCAGGAGAGCCAGAGGGCTGTGGGAAATAGAGAGTTCATCTTTAAAATGCACACAAAATCTCACATGTGCTGGGACCTAGGGCCGAAGCAATAATTTGAAAGGAGCCTGGGTCAGATGCACGTGGTGATCTTGGAGAGCCTCCTAGAGAGGCGGGAAGAAACTGGAGCTCACCGTGGGGACACAGACACTGGTGGCAGCCATTTTTGGAAGCTTGTTCTACCACAAGGACACTGTTGCTGGCCAGTGCCATTCTGGACTCCTCCCTCTAGCTTATTAGCGCTGGGACTGGCCCCACCTACCACCCTGGAAGCACCAGTACTGGGACATCTCAGGCCAAGTAGCTAGATGGGTGGGGATAAAACCTCACCCACCAGTAGGCTAGCTACCTTAATAACCCCAAGCCCACAGCTGCCCCAGGACCCAGTCCTGTTCTTCAGAACCCTCACACCAGTGAACCTGCACTAGCCCCGGGACCTCATGGGCCTCAGCCTCACCCACGGCAGGCTGCCACTAGTCCTGGGAACCCCTTGGCCCTGGGCCCATCCACCAGCAGGCCAACACTAGCCCCAGGACCCCCCAAACCCCAGGATCCAGTCCCACTCACCAGCAGGCCAACACCAGCTTTAGGACACCCCAGACCCCACAGACAGCTGTGTCAGGAACAGACCCCACACCAACAGGCCATCTAGTGGATCCAGGACACCTAGCCTCGCAACCACCATCCTAGAACCTGGCTCCACCCATCAGCGGACCAGCACTAGCCCCAGAACACGCCAGGGCTTTGCACCTAGCTGCCTTGTGACCCCGCCTCATGCACCAGTGACTAGCAGCTTCAGCGCAAGACAGGGCCTGGCAAGAAACCATTTTTTTAAAATACATATATATATTGCTATATATAAACCAGCCAGGCATACCAGACCACCCACAGTAGTCAGCCTGTCACAACAGAAGGACCCACACAGCCCACATAGGGGGCACCCCTAGAGCATATAGCTCTTGTGACCAGAGGGAAGTGCATTTCTGGGAAACACAGGACATCTACAAAAGTCCACTTCTCCAAGGTCAGGAGACATAACCAACCTACCAAATATATAGAAATAAAAACAGCAAATTAGGCAAAATGAGGTGACAGAGGAATACGTTCCAAATGAAGGAACATGATAAAACCCCAGAAGATAAACTAAGTGAAGTGGAGATAATCAATCGACCCAGTAAAGAGTTCAAGGTAATAACTGTAAAGATGCTCAAAGAACTCAGGAGAAGATTGGGTGAGCAGAGTGAGAAGTTGGAAGTTATTAATAAGGAGTTAGAAAACATAAAGAAGAACCAAACAAAGGTAAAGAATACAGTAACTGAAATTTTAAAATACACTACAAGTAATCAGCAGTAGATTAGATGATACAGAGAAATGGATCAGTGAGCTGGAAAACAGAGTAGTAGAAATCACACAAGCTGAACAGAAAAAAGGAAAAAAATTTTAATGAGGATTGCTTAAGAGACCTCTGGGACAACATCAAGGTACTAACATTCACATTATAGGGTCCCAGAAGGAGAAGAGGAGAGAAAGTGGAAGAAAACTTATCTGAAGAAATAATAGTAGAAAACTTCCCTAACCTGTGAAAAGAAATGGACATCCAGGTCCAAGAATCACAGAGATTCCCAAACAGGATCAACCCAAAGAGGACCACACCAACACATATTGTAATAAAAATAGCAAAAATTAAAGATAAACTGAGAGATAAAAATAGCAAGAGAAAAGCAACAAGTTAAGTACAAGGAAACTCCCATAAGGCTATCAGCTGACTTTTCAACAAAAACTCTGCAGGCCAGAAGGGAGTGGCAATGTATTTAAAGAGATGAAACGGAAAAACCTACAACCAAGAATGCTTTATCTAGCAATGCTTTCATTCAGTTTTGATAGAGTGATCAAAAGGTTTACAGGCAAGCAAAAGCTAAAGGAGTTCAGCACTACCAAACCAGCTTTACAAGAAATGTTAAAGAGACTTCTTTAAGTGAAAAAGAAAAGACCACTACTAGAAACAGGAAAATTATGAAAGGAAAAATCTCATTGGTAAAGGCAAATATACTATAAAGGTAGTAAATCAACCACATATAAAACTAGTAGGGAGGTTAAAAGACAAGCATACTAAACTCATCTATATCCATATTAAGTATTTAAGGGATACAAAAAACAAAAAGATGGGAAATATGATGTCAAAAACAATAAGCATGGGGGAGTAAAAATGTAGGATTGTTAAAATGTATTTGAACTTAAAAGATCAGCATCTTAAAATATATATTGGTATATATAAACCTCATGATAACCACAATCCAAAAATCCATAATAGATACACACACACACAAAAAGAGAAAGGAATCCAACCATAACACTAAAGATAGTCATCAAATCACAAGGGAAGAGAGCAAAAGAAGACAGGAAGAAACAGAACTACAATAACAACCCAAAAACAATTAATAAAATGGCAATTAGTACATATCTATCAATAGTTACTCTAAATGTAAATGGACTAAATGTTCCAATCAAAAGACATAGAGTGGCTGAATGCACACAATAACAAGACCCATATATATGCTGCCTACAAGAGACTCACTTTAGATCTAAAGACACACATGGACTGAAAGTGAAAGGATGGAAAAGGGTATTCCATGAAGACTAAAATGAAAAGAAAGCCAGGGTAGCAATACTTATATCAGGTAAAAGACTTTAACACAAAGACTGTAACAAGAAACAAAGAAGGACATTACATAATGATCAAGGGATCAATCCAAGAAGACAACTCTAAATATATATGCACCCCATATAACAGCATCTAAATACATAAAGCAAATATTAACAGACAGAAAGGGGAAAATTGACAGTATTACAATAATAGTAAGGTAATTTAACAACCCCCACTTACCTCAATGGACAGATCATCCAGACAGAAAATCAATAAGAAACACTGGCCTTAAAAGATACATTAGGCCAAATGGATCATATCCATATATATGAAACATTCCATCCAAAAGCAGCAGAATACACATTCTTTTCAAGTGCACATGGAACATTCTCCAGGATAGATCACATGCCAGGCCACAAAACAAGTCTCAGTAAATTTAAGAAAACTGAAATCATAACAAGTATCTTTTCCAATCACAACACTATGAGACTAGAAATCAAATACAAGAAAAAAATGCAAAAACACAAACATGTGGAGGCTAAACAATATGCTACTACACAACCAATGGATCACTGAAGAAATCAAAGACAAAATTTTAAAAACCTGGAGAAAATTAAAACAAAAACACACTATCCAAAATCTATGGGACAAAACAAAAGCAATTCTAACAGGGAAGTTTATAGCAATACAAGTTTACCTCAGGAGACAAGAAAAATCTCAAACAACCTAACCTTACACCTGAAGGAACTAGAGAAAGAAAAAACCACAAAATTAATAAAAGGAAAGAAATCATAAAGATCAGAGCAGAAATGAAATAAAGACTAAAAAAAGAAATAGAAAAGATGAATGAAACTAAGAGCTGGTTGTTTGAAAAGATAAACAAACTTGATAAACCTTTAGCCAGACTCATCAAGAAAAAAATAGAGAGGGCCCAAATCAACAGTCAGAAATGAAATAGGAGAAGTTGTAACCAACGCCACAGAAATACAAAGGATCATAAGAGGTAACTACAAACAATTATATGCCAATAAAATGAACAACCTAGAAGAAATGGACAAATTCCTAGAAATGTACAATCTCTCAAGACTGAATCAGGAAGAAATAGAAAATATGAACAAACCAATTGCCAGTAATGAAATTGAAACAGTAATAATAAAAAAAAAAAACTCCCGACAAACAAAAGTCCAGGACCAGATGGCCTCACAGGTGATTTCTACCAAGCATTTAGAGAAGAGCTAAAACCTATCCTCCTCAAACTATTCCAAAAAACTGCAGAGGAAGGAACACTTCCAAACACATTCTTCCAAACATGAGACCAGCATCACCCTGATGCCAAAAGCAGACAAAGACATCACAAAAACACCAGAAAATTACAGGCCAATATCACTGATGAACACAGATGTAAAAATCCTCAACAAAATATTAGGCAAAACAATCTTCAAAAAATAAGAACAAAGCTGGAGGTATCACACTCCCTGATTTCAAACTGTACTACAAAGCTACAGTCATCAAAACAGTATAGTACTGGCACAAAAACAGACACATGGATCAATGGAACAAAATAGACAGCTCAGAAATGAACCAAACCTTATATGGGCAGTTAATCTACAACAAAGGAGGCTAGAATATACAATGGGGAAAAGACAGCCTCTTTAATAAATGGTGTTGGGAAAACTGGACAGTTACACGCAAAAGTATCAAACCGGAATACTCTCTCACACCATGCGCAAAAATAAACTTAATGCATTAAAGACTTAAATGTAAGTCCTGAGACCATAAAACTTCTAGAAGAAAACATAGGCAGTATGCTCTTTGACATTGATCTTTGTAATACTTTTTTGAATATGTCTCCTCAGACAAGGGAAACAAAAGCAAAAATTAACAAATGGGACTGCATCAAAATAAAAGGCTTTGCGCAGAGAAGGAAACCATCAACAAAATGAAAAGCCACATACTGAATGGGAGAATATAATTGCAAAAAATATATCCAATACGGGGTTAATATCCAAAATATACAAAGATCTCATACAACTCAACATCAAAAAACAAACAACCAGATTAAAAAACAGGCAGAGGAGCTGAATAGACATTTTTCCAAAGAAGACATACAGATGGCCAGAAAAGATTTTCAACATCACTAATCATCAGGGTAATGCAAATCAAAACCACAATGAGATATCACCTCATACCTGTCACAATGGCTATTATCAAAAAGACAACAAATAACAAGTGTTGGTGAGGATGTGCAGAAAAGGGAATCCTCTTGCACTGTTGATGGGAATGTAAATTGGTGCAGCCACTACGAAAAACAGTACAGAGATCCCTCAAAAAATTAAAAATAGAACTACCATATGATCCAGCAATTCCACTCCTGGGTACTTATCCAAAGAAAATGAAAACACTAATTAGAAAAGATCTGTGTACCCCTATGTTCATTGCAGCATTATTTACAATAGCCAAGATATGGAAGCAACTTAACTGCCCAACAATAGGCAAATGGATAAAGAAGATGTGGCATATATATACAATTAAATATTACTCAGCCATAAAAAAGAATGAAATATTGCCATTTACAATGACATGGATGGACCTAGAGGGTATCATGCTAAGTGAAATAAATCCAACTGAGAAGGACAAATACTATATGGTTTCACATATATGTGGAATCTAAAAAAACAAAACAAATGAACAAACATAACAAAACAGAAAAAGAGTTACAGATACAGAGCACAAACAGGTGATTGCCAGAGGGGAGCAGGAAGGAGGAAAGAAATAGGTGAGGGAGATTAAGAGGAACAAACTTCTGGCTGCAAAATAAATGAGTCACGGGTAGGAAATGTACAGTGTGGGGAATATAGTCAATAACTATATAATATCTTTGTATGATGACAGCTCAAAACTGACTTACTGTGTTGATCATTTTGAAATTATATAAATCGAATGTATATCAAGTCATTATGTCATACAACAGGAACTAACATAGTATGGTAAGTGGATTAAACTTCAAAAACAAACAAACAAATGCATAAAAAAAGAGATCAGATTTGTGGTTACCAGAGGCAGTGGGTGGAGGGAGGAGGAATTGGATGAAGGTGGTCAAAAGGTACAAACTTCAGTCATAAGATAAATAAGTACTAGGGATATAATGTATAACATGATAAAGATAATTAATACTGCTGTATTTATATATGAAAGTAGTTAAGAGAGCAAATCTCAAGAGTTCTTATCACAAGAAAAATTTTTTTCTATTTCCTTAATTTTGTATCTATATGAGATGCTAGATGTTCACTAAACTTGTGATAATCATTTCATGATGTATTAAGTCAAATCATTATGCTGTATACCTTAAACTTATACAGTGCTGTATGTCAATTATATCTCAATAAAACTAGAAGATAAAATAAATAAAAATAGTGAAGGTAGAGGATGGGGGAAGCTGTGCAAATTCAAAGAGACATAGGGGATACAACCAGATACAATACATGATCCTGTTTTGCACTCTGGTTAGAGAACTAGTTGGTTAAAGAACAGTATTTACAATACAATTTCATTTTGATAAAACATACGGGTGTGTGCATGTATGTGCACATACACACATAGCAAAGGATCTGGAAAGATATATGGATATACACCAAGGTTCACTGTTGGGTAATAATACCTTAGTGTATCTGGGTTGTGGGAATGTGGTGGTTTTACTTATTTCTTCTGTTACCTATTATTTCTTTAAGCTTGACTTATTATTACGTAAGTAATCATTAGAACTGTCAATTTATACTACTGAGAATATTGAAAACAAAATAAAAATAACTGTCAGATTTCTTAGATCTAATAAATTCTAAGACTTTCAGTTTACTCACCCGTACAATGGGGATAATATAACTCTTCTCTGGTTGTGTAGAGGCTCGAATTAGTCAACGGCAAGCGCACTGCGCTAGGTTGGTCGTCACTGTTGATTGATTCCTGCTGCTCTCGGGACCCAGGTGGGGCGGGGAGGCCCAGGGACTCCCGACTGGTGGTGATGTAATTTGGGCACAGCTCTCAGCCCCCTCAGGAAGGGGGCGCTGGGGCTTCCTTGTGTCCCGGCCGCGCGCTGGTGGCCATTCTCGCGGGGGCTCCGCGCACCGAGCGCCAGAGGCGGGGCCGCGCCGTGTGCACCCGGGGGAGCTCGGGGCAGGGCAGGGCCGGGCGGCGGCGTCCGGGCACCAGGTTGCGGAGGAGGCCGTTAAGAGACCAGAAGCACCACTGGCCTCGCCCGTTCCGGCGGCCGTCCTCACGGAGAGCGGGGTCGGCCCGACGTTCAGTCGCGGGTACAAACGCCAGCGCGTCGGAAGCCTGGCCGGGACCTGGCGGCGCTGTGGAAGAGGCTGGTTCCAGTGGATGGAAACCCCGAGCCTGCTGAGAGGGACCTGGGGAAGTGCGATTCCCGACACCGCCCAGAGGACGCTCCTTCGGAGAAGAAGGCGATGGAGGGGCACGGCCACGCACACCGCGCAGCCCTCAAAGACCGATCGCACGGCTGCAAGCACAGACCGGAGCTGCACAGACACCCCTCAGAGCTCGTGAGGCCCTGCCACGGGTCCCACGGCCGGGAGAGGGGCGAGGGCAGAAGGCGGTGCCGCGGGGGTTCCCCAGTTTATTCTTCAGAGCGGGGATCATCTGGTTATAGCCGGTCCCCTCCACAGTCTATCCGTCCTTGTCTGATGTACGGGGACTGTCACAGACGCCTGGTGGAGGCCCGTGTCGCACAGCAGAGGCCTGGAGAAGGCCCCTCAGATGCCCCTCGGGCCAGACTGGAGCTCGGCCGAGACCGCCGCCTGGGTGCACCCCAGGGGAGAGGGGCTGGGAGTCTAAGCAGGGGACACCAGCCTCCCCACAGGGACAAACGCCTGGTCGGAACCAAGGGACAGGAAAAGTCCTCTGCTTTGACCAGACGAAAATCAGGCCTGGCCTTCTACAGAGAGCAAAGGCCGCGGTCTCTCCCCCGGGACAGCGCAATCGAGAATCCGCCCCCTAGTGGTGTCGAGAAAGAGAAGGAAAGAGAGGGCCGCGGCATTCAGGTTTTACCTCCCTTCAGACAAGCTTCAGACCTTAAAAAGCGAAAGCACGAGTACTCTGAGAAAACCAAACCGGACAAAAACAAGCAGAGTCTCGACCGTTTGGACATAGCAGAGGGGGCAAGAGGCCTGTTACCCAAGGTGAAAGAGAAGGTTTCCAATAACCAAAAGATTCAAGAAGGGAAAGTAAGACCTCCTCATTTGGATGGAAAGCCTGAGGGCTCCCTCCCTAAAGGTGAGGAGGTGGATATGGATAATGAATTCAAGCCGCCCACCATGTCTTTTGAGTCCTACCTCAACTACGACCAGCCTAGGGAGAAAAAGAAAAAGATTATGAAAACTTCAGCCACTGCTCTTGAAGAAAAAGGACCTAAAAAATATGATTCAAGCGAAAACTTGGACTTGGTTCAGGAACTACCTAAGGTGAATGAAAACAGATCAGAGAAGCTGCAGCCCTCTGGAAACGTCTGGGCCAAGCTGGTAAAGGTCCCCACTGATGCACCAGTGTGGCCGGACCTCCCATTACCCAGGGTCCAGGCCAATGACCGTCCACTTCTTGCCTCTGGATTGATGTCCTCCTTACGACCAAAGCAAAAAGCACTGTCTTCACCCCGGGAAGAGGAAAAAGTTGGATTTACTGGACGCAGAATGAATTCTAAGATGCAAGTGTTTTCTGGCTCCAAGTGTGCCTATCTTGCCAAAATGATGACCTTGCGCCAGCAGTGCATCTGGGTACTTAGAAACAACATCAATTCAATCTTTAAAGTGAGAGGGGTCGCATATTCGGTTCTTGAACCCATCTTGGAGAGCTGTGCACCTGATCAGCTGTTATCGCATAGAGAAATACAATCATGCACTAGTCCAAGAAACAGACAAATTATGGAAAATTCACTCTCACCAAAACTTTAGGAAAGAAAGGCCAAAAGAGCACGAGACATGGCGAGAGATGTACATGCGGCTTCAGGATGCCCAAGAGCAGCGGCTTCAAGCACTGACAGTCAATATCCAATCTGCACAAGCCAATAAGCCCAAAGGCCGACAAGCAAAGATGATCCTTCTCAACTCTCTGGCCAGGCCACCTTCTGACATTCTAAGGAGGCAGGAGAAGTTTGAAATAGGAGAAGCAGCGGCCCCTGAAAAAGTCAAGATCAAGCCAGCCCTGTACCCCACAGGAACCATCCATACTCCCTCCAGCAGAAACAGCCTTAACCTCACCCATGAGAAGCCAGCCAGAGCCTGCTCAAGCACCACCAGTACCCACTTGCCGCAGGTGGTCAGCGGCAGGAAACCTGCAAAGAAAATCACCCCCATGATGGCCAAGACAATTAAAGATTTCAAGAACAGGTTCTCCCGACGGTAAATTGAGGCCTTGCCTTGGAGCTGGAATTCCAGAGGAGGAATACAAGGGCAGTGGTTGTTAGGGAATGGGACTTCCAAAGGAGACCAGAATGTTTTGCTTCGTGGAAGCTTTTGGACTCTGACTCCTGTAGTTTTCAAGTGCTGCACCTGTGAGCTGCCATAGCCACTGCCTCCTGCCTGGACAACACTTCAGAATTCTGAAGATGAGACGCCTCAGTCCCGCTGACGATTTTAAGATCCATTATACTTTTGTTGTTAACTAGCCTCTTTGTAAACAATATGACATAGTCTTAACACATATTATCCCCAGATTGTGTTTATATAAATAAACAAAAGTACTTAACATGAGATTTTTTTTTTTTACTCTCAGAGTAGATGAGGTCTTCTTGGACACAAACCCAGAAGCCATTAATTAAAAAGACTGATATATTTGACCACATAAAAATTTAGAAATATATAAAAAACCAAGGTCGAAAGATAAACAACAAACTGGGAAAGATATTTATAACTCAGTTAACATTCAGAAGGCCAATTTCCTTTACATATAATAAGGGCCCACAAATTAATGAGAAATAAAAGACCAATAATTTACTATAAAAATGGGCAAACATAGGAAAAGATGGTTCACACAAAAGGAAACACAAATGACTCTTAAATATATGACAAGATGCTCAATCTTACTAAAATGCAAATAAACATGAGGGAGGTGGTGGTGATGGGATGAATTGGGAGATTGGGATTGACATATATACACTAATATGTATAAAATAGATAACTAACAAGAACCTGCTGTATAAAAAAATTAAATTTTAAAAAAAGAAAAAAAAACATAATATGATACAAATTTTCACCTATCAGTTAAGTAGAATTCAAAAGATTAATAGCCTGCTGTGTTGGAGCAGATGATCATACATTACTAGTAAATGATAAATTAATACAACTTCAATTGAAGTTAATAGGCAAATGTTAAATATATATTCTTTGGTACTACAATATCACTTTTAGGATGAGAAACGGAATATATAAATGACTAATGGCCAGAACCACATAAGCTCAGGAAGCCAAACCACAACCTCTGCAGCAACCATCCCAGAAAACCAAATCACAGACTCTCCAGCAATCAGTCCAGGAAACTAAATCACAACCTCCTTAGCAATTGGCCCAGAATGGTGAGGATTTGGTCAACAACTGCCAGCCTCCCTATTTTTGCCCTCAGCCTCCAAGTCAGGACCAACCAGAGAAAGCCAAATATGATCTCCAAATCAATCACATAAGATGCCCCGCTTCTAGTTAGCCCAACTCCGGATTTCCCAAGTCAGCAACCTCCAATAAGAAAATACTAAAGCCTTCCCTTTTTTTTTTTCACTATAAAGCTTTCCCATTCCCCTGCCTGCCAAATGCAAGTGATGGTAGCTGACTCCCTTGCTATAGCAAGCTCTCAATAAATAGCCTCTGTTTGTTCAGTTTGGGTGGTTTTTATTTATTTCCACAAGAATTGTATTCTACAGATGCACATATATCAAACACACACATATACAAACTCTGATATAGCAATTTCACTTATAGGATTTTATTCTCCAGACACAATTGCATGTGTTTGTGTGTGTGTGTGTGTGTGTAGAGAGAGAGAGACAGGCTCTCAATAAATAGCCTCTGTTTGTTCAGTTTGGGTGGTTTTTATTTATTTCCACAAGAATTGTATTCTACAGATGCACATATATCAAACACACACATATACAAACTCTGATATAGCAATTTCACTTATAGGATTTTATTCTCCAGACACAATTGCATGTGTTTGTGTGTGTGTGTGTGTGTGTATACTCAATTAATACAAAGACATGACCATGGCACTTGAATCAAATTTTTCTCCAGGACATTTGCCTGCCTCTAAGAGGCTACGATGCTGAGTAGTGTGTTTGACAACCTCAAAGTGCTACAGGTGCAAAAGTTCTAATCCAAGACCCACCAAGATAGGGGACCCTGGTAAAACCAATGAATACTCAGTCCTTATTCAGTCCAAGGAATAAGGACAAAGGATTAGTTAGGCTGCCTAAGCTCTGTATGGCCCACAAAAATCTCAGTCCCTGAATTTGGATTGAGATATTCCTAGAATACTAGCTCCTATCCCCAGGCACAGGAAGATATCATCATCCTTCATCTCAAATTAGTTCTAAACACAAACCATCAACTACACTGCCATATACAGTCTAAGAAAAGAACAACATAAGTGAAAAACATTAGGAGTAACAGACAATTGAAACAGATTCACATGGGCCTCAAGATACTGGAACTCTCAGACACAGACTTGAGAAAAACTATTTCAACCAATATCATTTACAATAGTATATAAAAATCAAATAGGAACAAATCTAACAAAAGATGTTTCAGATTTCTTGTATGGGCTGAATTGTGTCCTCTCCTCCCCAAATTTATACATTGAAGCCCTAACCCTGAATAATTAAGAATGTGACTGTATTTGGAGATAGAGCCCTTAGGGAGTGATTAAGTTAAAATGAGGTCATTAGGGTGGTCCCTAATCTAATCTGACTGGTGTCCTTAGAAGAAGAGGAAATTTGGACACACAAAGTGACACCAGGGATGTTCTCCAATGTCGGAAAGATCATATTGAGGTCACAGCAAGAAGGTGGCCATTTGCAAGCCAAGGAGAAAGGCCTCAGGATAAACCAAACCTGCCAACATCTTGATCTTGAACTTCTAGCCTTCAGAACTGTGAGAAAATAAATTTTTGTTGTTTACGCCACCCAGTCTGTGACACTTTGTTATGGCAGCCCTAGCAAACTAATACAGCCTCTATGCTGAAAATGACAAAATAGGGATAAGAGGTACTAAAGAAGATACAATGTTTATGAATTGGGAAAATGAATTTTAAGATGTTAATTCTCCTGAAAATTGATCTATAGGGTGAATGAAATCTCATGAAAAGCTCACCAGACTTTTTTGTATAAATTGAAAATCTGATTCTAAAATTTATTTGGAAATTTAGAATAACCAAGACAGCATTGAAAAAGAGTTAAGTCAGAGGATTTACACTACCAGTTTTCAAGGCTTAATACTAAGCCACAATAATTAAGAGAGTTTGATATTGGCACGGAGATAGATAAATCTATCAATGGAACAGAACACAGAGTTCAGAAATAGACCCACAAATATATGGTAATGTGATTTTTTACAAAGTTGCCACTGTAATTCAAAAAAATTTTTAAAGGTACTGGAGCAACTGGATAACCAAATAAGAAAAAAATAAAGCTTAACCCCTATCTCACATAAAACACACAAATTAATTGAAGATAACAATCCTAAATTTTTATGTACATAATAACATGGCATCAAAATAAATAAAGCAAAAACTGACAAAATCAAAACGAGAAATAGGCAAAAAAATACAATCACAGTGAGAGATATTTATATGCCTTCCTCAATAATTAACAGAAGAAGAAGAAAAAAATCTGTAAGATATAAAAGATTTGAACAACACAATTAAGAAACTTAACCATTCACTGAGCCATAAAACAATTCTTGACAAATGTTAGAGGACTGAAATCATGTAGATTGTTATGTAGAATATTGTTATGTAAACACAATGCAGTTAATCTAGAAAACAATGTCCAAAAGGTATCAATAGACTTCCCATATGCAAATAATACACTTCTAAATACTTACACTAGGAAACCCCTTCGCAGGCAGAGACTGTGGGCGACGGAGGGGGGAAGCTTCGGAGCCACGGAGGAGAGCACAACAACAGGGGTGCAGAGGGCAAAGCACAGAGATTCCCGCACAGAGGATCGGTGCCAACCAGCACTCACTAGCCCGAGAGGCTTGTCTGCTCACCCCCTGGGGTGGGTGGGGGCTGGGAGCTGAGGCTCGGACTTCGGAGGTCGGATCCCAGGGAGAGGATTGGGGTTGGAGGCGTGAACACAGCCTGAAGGGGGCTAGTGCGCCACAGCTAGCCGGAAGGGAGTCCGTGAAAAAGTCTGGAGCTGCCGAAGAGGCAGGAAACTTTTTCTTGCCTCTTTGTTTCCTGGTACACGAGGAGAGGGGATTAAGCACACCGCTTAAAGGAGCTCCAGAGAAGGGCGTGAGCCGCGGCTATCAGCACGGACCACAGAGACGGCCATGAGACGCTATGGCTGCTGCTGCCACCACGATGAAGAAACTTTTTTCTTGCCTCTTTGTTTCCTGGTGCACGAGGAGAGGGGATTAAGCACGCCGCTTAAAGGAGCTCCAGAGAAGGACGTGAGCCGCGGCTATCAGCACGGACCACAGAGACGGCCATGAGACGCTCTGGCTGCTGCTGCCACCACAATGAAGCCTGTGTGCAACCACAGGTCACGTCCACACCTCCCCTCCCGGGAGTCTGTGCAGCCCACCACTGCCAGGATCCCGTGATCCAGGGACAACTTCCCTGGGAGAACACACGGCATGCCTCAGGCTGGTGCAACGTCACGCTGGCCTCTGCCACCGCAGGCTCACCGCACATTCCGTACCCCTCCCTCCCCCTGGCCTGAGTGAGCCAGAGCCCCTGAATCAGCTGCTCCTTTAACCCCGTCCTGTCTGAGCGAAGAACAGACACCCTCAGGTGACCTACACGCAGAGGCATGTCCAAATCCAAAGCTGAACCCCAGGAGCTGTGCGAACAAGGAAGAGAAAGGGATATTTCTCCCAGCAGAGTCAGGAGCAGCGGATTAAATCTCCACAATCAACTAGATGTACCTGCATCTGTGGAATACATGAATAGACAACGAATCATCCCAAATTGAGGAGGTGGACCTTGGGAACAATGATTTTTTTTTTCCTTTTTTCTCTTTTTGTGAGTGTGTATATATATGCTTCTGTGTGTGATTTAGTCTGTATAGCTTTGCTTTTACCATTTGTCCTAGGGTTCTGTCTGTCCTTTTTTTTTTTTTTTAGTACAGATTTTAGCACTTGTTATCGTTGGTGGCTTTGTTTTTCAGTTTGGTTCCTCTCTTCTTTCTTTCTTTTTTTTTTTAATTACTTAAAAAAATTTTTTTAATAATTGTTTTTTATTTTAATAACTTTATTTTATTTTATCTTCTTCTTTCTTTCTTTTTTTTCCACAAGAGACCTCCCAGCTCCACATAATATCAAATGGCAAAAATCTCCCAGAGATCTCCACCTCAACGCCAAGACCCAGCTCCACTCAACGACCAGCAAGCTACACTGCTGGACACCCTATGCCAAACAACTAGCAAGACAGGAACATAACCCCATCCATTAGCACAGAGGCTGCCTACAATCATAATAAAGCCACAGACACCCCAAAACACACCACCAGACGTGGACCTGCCCATCAGAAAGACAAGATCCAGCCTCATCCACCAGAACACAGGCACTAGTCCTTTCACCAGGAAGCCTACACAACACACTGACCCAACCTTAGCCACTGGTGGCAGAAACCAAAAACAACAGGAATTACGAACCTGCAGCCTGCGAAAAGGAGACCCCAAACACAGTAAGTTAAGCAAAATGAGAAGACAGAGAAACACACAGCAGATGAAGGAGCAAGGCAAAAACCCACCAGACCTAACAAATGAAGAGGAAATAGGTAGTCTACCTGAAAAAGAATTCAGATTAATGATAGTAAAGATAATCCAAAATCTTGGAAACAGAATGGAGAAAA
>NC_041232.1:61272719-61273924 GCF_002837175.3 Physeter macrocephalus | reverse complement strand
AATATTTGAAGAGATTATAGTTGAAAACTTCCCTAATATGGGAAAAGAAATAGTTAATCAAGTCCAGGAAGCACAGAGAGTCCCATACAGATAAATCCAAGGAGAAACACACCAAGACACATATTAATCAAACTATCAAAAATTAAATACAAAGAAAAAATATTAAAAGCAGCAAGGGAAAAACAACACACAAGGGAATCCCCACAAGGTTAACAGCTGATCTTTCAGCAGAATCTCGGCAAGCCAGGAGAGACTGGCAGGACATATGTAAAGTGATGAAAGGGAAAAACATACAGCCAAGATTACTCTACCCAATAAGGATCTCATTCAGATTTGACGGAAAAATCGAAACCTTTACAGACAAGCAAATCTAAGAGAATTCAGCACCACCAAACCAGCTTTACAACAAATGATAAAGGAACTTCTCTAGGCAGGAAACACAAGAGAAGGAAAAGACCTACAATAACAAACCCAAAACAATTAAGAAAATGGTATTAGGAACATACATACCAATAATTACCTTAAATGTAAATGGATTAAATGCTCCAACCAAAAGACATAGACTGGCTGAATGGACACAAAAACAAGACTTGTATATATGCTGTCTACAAGAGACCCACTTCAGACCTAGGGACACATACAGACTGAAAGTGAGGGGATGGAAAATGATATTCCATGCAAATGGAAATCAAAAGAAAGCTGGAGTGGCAATTCCCATATCAGACAAAACAGACGTTAAAACAAAGACTATTACAAGAGACAAAGAAGGACACTATGTAATGATCAAGGGATCAATCCAAGAAGTAGATATAACAATTTTAAATATTTATGCACCCAACATAGGAGCACATCAATACATAAGGCAAATACTAACAGCTATAAAAGGGGAAATCAACAGTAACACAATCATAGTAGGGGACTTTAACACCCCACTTTCACCAATGGACAAATCATCCAAGATGAAAATAAATAAGGAAAAACAAGCTTTAAATGATACGTTAAACAAGATGCACTTAAATGATATTTATAGGACATTCCATCCAAAAACAACAGAATACACATTCTTCTCAAGTGCTCATGGAACATTCTCCAGGATAGATCATATCTTGGGTCACAAATCAAGCCTTGGTAAATTTAAGAAAATTGAAATCAGATAAAGTATCTTTTCCTACCACAGTGCTATGAGACTAGATATCAATTACAGG
>NC_041232.1:61266723-61267350 GCF_002837175.3 Physeter macrocephalus | reverse complement strand
TTGTATATATGCTGTCTACAAGAGACCCACTTCAGACCTAGGGACACATACAGACTGAAAGTGAGGGGATGGAAAATGATATTCCATGCAAATGGAAATCAAAAGAAAGCTGGAGTGGCAATTCCCATATCAGACAAAACAGACGTTAAATCAAGCCTTGGTAAATTTAAGAAAATTGTAATTGTATCAAGTATCTTTTCAGACTACAATGCTATGAGACTAGATATCGATTAGAGGAAAATATCTGTTAAAAGTACAAACATATGGAGGCTAAGCAATACACCACTTAATAACCAAGAGATCACTGAAGAAATAAAAGAGGAAATCAAAAAATACCTAGAAAAAAATGACAATGCAAACACGATGACCCAAAACCTATGGGATGCAGCAAAAGCAGTTCTAAGAGGAAAGTTTATAGCAATACAATCCTACCTTAAGAAACAAGAAACATCTCAAATAAACAACCTAACCTTACACCTAAAGCAATTAGAGAAAGAAGAACCAAAAAAACCCCAAAGTTAGCAGAAGGAAAGAAATCATAAAGATCAGATCAGAAAAAAATGAAAAAGAAATAAAGGAAACGATAGCAAAGATCAATAAAACTCAAAGCTGGTTCTTTGAGAAGAT
>NC_041232.1:61264220-61265885 GCF_002837175.3 Physeter macrocephalus | reverse complement strand
ATCAAGTGGGGTTTATCCCAGGAATGCAAGGATTCTTCAATATATGCAAATCAATCAATGTGATACACCATATTAACAAATTGAAGGAGAAAAACCATATGATCACCTCAATAGATGCAGGGAAAGCTTTCGACGAAATTCAACACCCATTTATGATAAAAACCCTCCAGAAAGTAGGCATAGAGCGAACTTATCTCAACATAATAAAGGCCAAATATGACAAATCCACAGCCAACATCATCCTCAATGGTGAAAAACTGAAAGCATTTCCACTAAGATCAGGGACAAGACAAGGTTGCCCACTCTCACCACTATTATTCAACATAGTTTTTGCCACAGCAATCAGAGAAGAAAAAGAAATAAAAGGAATCCAATTCGGAAAAGAAGAAGTAAAACTGTCACTGTTTGCAGGTGACATGATACAATAGATAGAGAATCTGAAAGATGTTACCAGAAAACTACTAGAGCTAATCAATGAATTTGGTAAAGTAGCAGGATACAAAATTAATGCGTGGAAATCTCCTGCATTCCTATACACTAATGATGAAAAATCTGAGAGTGAAATTAAGAAAACACTCCCATTTACCATTGCAACAAAAAGAGTAAAATATCTAGGCATAAACCTACCTAAGGAGACAAAAGACCTGTATGCAGAAAACTATAAGACACTGATGAAAGGTATTAAAGATGATACAACTAGATGGAGAGATATATCATGTTCTTGGATTGGAAGAATCAACATTGTGAAAATGACTCCACTACCTAAAGCAATCTACAGATTCAATGCAATCCCTATCACTAGCATTTTTCACACAACTAGAACAAAAAATTTCACAATTTGTATGGCAACACAAAAGACCCCGAATAGCCAAAGCAATCTTGAGAAAGAAAAACGGAGCTGGAGGAATCAGGCTCCCTGACTTCAGACTATACTACAAAGCTACAGTAATCAAGACAGTATGGTACTGGCACAAAAACAGAAATATAGATCAATGGAACAGGATAGAAAGCCCAGAGATAAACCCACACACATATGGTCACCTTATCTTTGATAAAGGAGGGAAGGATATACAGTGGAGAAAAGACAGCCTCTTCAATAAGTGGTGCTGGGAAAACTGGACAGCTACATGTAAAAGTATGAAATTAGAACAATCCCTAACACCACACACAAGAATAAACTCAAAATGGGTTAAAGACCTAAATGTAAGGCCAGACACTATCAAACTCTTAGAGGAAAACATAGGCAGAACACTCTATAACATAAATCACAGCAAGATCCTTTTCGACCCACCTCTTAGAGCAATGGAAATAAAAACAAAAATAAACAAATGGGACCTAATGAAACTTAAAATCTTTTGCACAGCAAAGGAAACCATAAACAAGACGAAAAGACAATCCTCAGAATGGGAGAATATTTTTGCAAATGAAGCAACTGACAAATGTTTAATCTCCAAAATTTACAAGCAGCTCATGCAGCTCAATATCAAAAAAACAAAAAACCCAATCCAAAAATGGGCAGAAGGCCTAAATTGACATTTCTCCAAAGAAGATTTACAGATTGTCAACAGACACATGAAAGAATGCTCAACATCATTAACCATTAGAGAAATGCAAATCAAAACTACAATGAGATATCATCTCACACAGGTCAGAATGGGCACCATC
>NC_041232.1:61245110-61264205 GCF_002837175.3 Physeter macrocephalus | reverse complement strand
ACAGTATGGAGGTTCCTTAAAAAACTAAAAATAGAACTACCATATGACCCAGCAATCCCACTACTGGGCATATACCCTGAGAAAAACATAATTCAAAAACAGTCATGTACCAAAATATTCATTGCAGCTCTCTTTACAATTGCCAGGACATGGAAGACATATATATGGAATCTAAAAAAAAAAATGGTCATGAAGAACTTAGGGACAAGACGGGAATAAAAACACAGACGTACTAGAGAAAGGACTTGAGGATACGGGGAGGGGGAAGGGTAAGCTGGGACAAAGTCAGAGAGTGGCATGGACATATATACACTACCAAACGTAAAATAGATAGCTAGTTGGAAGCAGACACATAGCACAGGGAGTTCAGCTCGGTGCTTTGTGACCACCTAGCGGGGTGGGATAGGGAGGGTGGGAGGGAGGGAGATGCAAGAGGAAAGAGATATGGGGACATATGTATATGTATAACTGATTCAGTTTGTTATAAAGCACAAACTGACACACAATTGTAAAGCAATTATACTCCAATAAAGATGTTTAAAAAAAATAGATGGAAAAATCCTAAGCAAAATATTAGCAAATTGAATCAGCATTATGTAATATAAAACTTCTGTGTATCCCAGGAATGAGGTAAGGTTGTTTTAATATTAGAGAATTAAGCAGTATAGTTAATGCACCACATTACAAAATAAAGAGTAATCATATGATCACTTCAACAAATGTAGAAAAGTGTTCGATAAAAATCAACACACTTTCCTTAATTAAAAAAAAAACCAAACAACTGTGGGTAAACTAAGAATAGAAGAAAGCTGCATTAACTTGACAAAAAGATATCTACCAAAAAACCTGTAGTATACATCATACTAAAGGGTGAAATGTTAAAAGCTTTCTCTTTGAGCTTGGGGAAAAGACAATAATGCCTCTTAATTCCACTTCTGTTCAACATTATATTATATTGGAGGTCCTAATCTGTAAGATTAGGCAAGAAAAATAAATAAATGGCATAAGAATTTTTTAAAAAGATTTAGCTCTTTTATTCATGGATAATTTGACTGTGTATGTAAAGAAATCAAAATAATTCACAGATAGTTATTAGAATTAATAAATGAATTTAGCAATGTCACTAAAATAAGATCAATATACAAAATCAATTGCATTTCTACATATCAGTCATACATATAAACAAAATTTTAAAAACCAAGAAACCATTTACAATGACATAAAAACCATTTAGAATAGTATCAAGAAACTAAAATTATTTCTAACAAAAACAGACAAAACCTCTATGAAGAAAACTCTAAGTTGCTACTGAAAAAAATTAAGGAACCTAGAATAAAAAGAGATACTATACTCCTCGATTGTAGAATTCTTTATAATCCTCATTATTTTTAAATTGTCAATTCTTGGGACTTTCCTAGTGGTCCAGTGGTTAAGAATCCACCTTCCAATGTAGGGGACGTGAGTTCGATCTCTGGTTGGGGAACTAAGATCCCACATGCTGCGGGGCAACTGAGCCCACACACCACAACTACTGAGCCTGTGCGCCACAACTAGAGAAGCCTGTGCACTGCAACTACAGAGCCCACGCACTCAGGAGCCCACACACCACAACGAAGAGTCCACGTGCCACACCTAAGACCTGATACAGCCAAAAAAATAATTTTAAAAAATAATAAATTAAAATTAAATTGTCAATTCTTCTCAAATTTATCTTCAGAGTCAATGCCATCTCAATCAAAATCAGGCAACCTTTGTGGAATTTGACAAGTTGATTCTAAAATATGTAAATACATGTTGTCAATAATAGTGTGACCAAGGATTGGTTCCAGATGGCGGAGTAGAAGGACATGCACTCACTCCCTCTTGCGAAAGCATCAGAATTGCAACTAGCTGCTGAACAATCATTGACAGGAAGACACTGGAACTCACCAAAAAGGACACCCCACCCCCAAACACAAAGGAGAAGCTGCAGTGAGATGGTAGGAGGGGTGCAATCACAATAAAATCAAATCCCATAACTGCTGGGTGGGTGACTCACAAACCGGAGAACAATTATACCACAGAAGTCCACCCACTGGAGTGATGGTTCTGAGCCCCATGTCAGGCTTCCCAACCTGTGGGTCTGGCAACAGGAGGAGGAATTCCCAGAGAATCAGTCTTTGAAGGCTAGCGGGATTTGATTGCAGGACTTTGACAGGATTAGGGGCAACAGAGACTCCACTCTTGGAGGGCACACACAAAGTAGTGTGCGCATCAGGACCCAGGAGAAGGAGCAGTGACCCCATAGGAGACTGAACCAGACCTACCTGCTAGTGTTGGAGGGTCTCCTGCAGAGTCGGGGTGTGGTTGTGGCTCACTGTGGGAACAAGGACACTGGCAGCAGAAGTTCTGGGAAGTACTCCTTGGCATGAGCCCTCCTGGAGTGAGACCATTAGCCCCACCAAAGAGCCTCTAGGCTCCAGTGCTGGGTTGCTTCAGGCCAAACAACCAACAGGGAGGGAACTCAGCCCCACCCACCAGCAGACAAGCAGACTAAAGTTTTACTGAGCTCTGCCCACCAGAGCAACACCCAGCTCTACCCACCACCAGTCCCTCCCACCAGGAAGCTTGCACAAGCCTCTTAGAGATTTTTAAGGAATTTAAAAGTTTGTTAATATTGTGTTAAAAAGGATATGAAAAACTTTCACAAAGGTGAAATGGGTAATTTTCAGAGACTGCTGGTAGGAATATACATTGGTATAGCCTCTTTGGAGGGCAAATTGGCAGCATAGACTGAAATTTAAAATGTGTGTAGACAAGCCTCTTAGATAGGCTCATCCACCAGAGGGCAGACAGCAGAAGCAAGAAGAACTACAATCCTGCAGCCTGTGGAACAAAAACCACATTCACAGAAAGATAGACAAGATGAACAGCCAGAGGGCTATGTACCAGATGAAGGAACAAGATAAAACCCCAGAAAAACAACTAAGTGAAGTAGAGATAGGCAACCTTCCAGAAAAAGAATTCAAAATAATGATAGTGAAGATGATCCAGGACCTTGGAAAAAGAATGGAGGCAAAGATTGAGAAGATGCAAGCAATGTTTAACAAAGACGTAGAAGAATTAAAGAACAAACACCTAGAAGAATTAAAGAACAAACAAACAGAGTTGAACAATAGAATAACTGAAATCAAAAATATACTAGAAGGAATCAACAGCAGAATAAGTGAGGCAGAAGAACGGATAAGTGACCTGGAAGACAGAATGGTGGAATTCACTGCCATGGAACAGAATAAAGAAAAAAGAATGAAAAGAAATGAGAAGACAGTCTAAGAGACCTCTGGGACAAAATTAAATGCAACAACATTCACATTATAGGAGTCCCAGATGGAGAAGAAAGAGAGACAGGACTGGAGAAAATATTTGAAGTGATTATAGTCGAATACTTCCCTAACATGGGAAAGGAAACAGCCACCCAAGTCCAGGAAGCGCAGAGAGTCCCTGGCAGGATAAACCCAAGGAGAAACGCACCAAGACACATACTAATCAAACTGACAGAAACTAAAGACAAAGAAAAATTATTAAAAGCAACAAAGGAAAAATGACAAATAACATACAAGGGAACTCCCATAAGGTTAAGAGCTGATTTCTCAGCAGAAACTCTACAAGCCAGAAGGGAGTGGCATGATATATTTAAAGGGATGAAAGGGAAGACCCTACAACCAAGATTACTCTACCCAGCAAGGATCTCATTCAGATTTGATGGAGAAATCAAAAGCTTTACAGACAAGCAAAAGCTAATAGAATTCAGCACCACCAAACCAGCTCTACAACAAATGTTAAAGGAACTTCTCTAAGTGGGAAACACAAAAGAAGAAAAGGACCCACAAAAACAAACCCAAAACAATTAAGAAAATGGTAATAGGAACATACATATTGATAATTACCTTACACGTGATTGGATTAAATGCTCCAACCAAAAGACACAGGCTGGCTGAATGGATACAGAAACAAGACCCATATATACACTGTCTACAAGAGACCCATTTCAGACCTAGGAACACATACAAACTGAAAGTGAGGGGAGAAAAAGATATTCCATGCAAATGGAAATCAAATAAAGCTGGAGTAGCAATACTCATATCAGATAAAATAGACTTTAAAATAAAGAATGTTTCAGGAGACAAGGAAGGACACTACATAATGATCAAGGGATCAATCCAAGAAGAAGATATAACAATTATAAATATATATGCACCCAACATAGGAGCACCTCAACACATAAGGCAAATGCTAACAGCTATAAAAAAGGAAATCGACAGTAACACAATAATAGTGGGGGACTTTAACACCTCACTTACACCAATGGACAGATCATCCAGACAGAAAATTAATAAGGAAACACAAGCTTTAAATGACACAACAGACCAGATAGATTTAATTGATATTTATAGGACGTTCCATCTGAAAACAGCAGATTACTCTTTCTTCTCAAGTGCACACTGACTTTCTCCAGGATAGATCACATCTTGGGTCACAAATCAAGCCTTGGTAAATTTGAGAAAACTGAAATCATATTAAGCATCTTTTCTGACCACAACGCTATGAGATTAGAAATCAATTACAGGGAAAAAAAGTAAAAAACACAAACACATGAAGGCAAACAATAAGTAAATAAATAACCAAGAGATCACTGAAGAAATCAACGAGGAAATCAAAAAATACCTAGAGACAAATGACAACAAAAACAGCACGATCCATAACCTATGGGATGCAGCAAAAGCAGTCCTAAGAGGGAAGTTTATAGCAATACAATCCTACCTCAAGAAACAAGAAAAATCTCAAATAAACAATCTAATCTTACACCTAAAGGAACTACAAGAACAAATAATAGTGTGACCATTTGACAAAAAGAGAACAAGTAGAAGTCTTTGCTCTAATGGATACAACTATATTTATTAAGACAGTGTGGTATTAGCACAGGAAATAGAGAAAAAGGCCCCTGGAACAGACTTGAGGACCCAGAAACAATTCTGCATATTTTTCAAGTCTGTAAGTTCCATTTTATTCTTTTTATATCTTCTGTTTTTCTCCTTTTTATAATCATGTTTTCCTTAAATGTTTAAACATATTTATAATAGCTATTTTTAAAGACCCTGTCTGCTAATTCTGTCTTTTGTTGTATTACTGGATCTTCTGTTGACTGATTTTTGTCCTGGTTTTGGCACATTTTCCTGGTTTTTATGACCACTAGTAGTTATTTCCTTGGATGCCAGTCTTGTGAATACCTAGGTTATATTGCCTTCTTTTAAGTATTTTGAGGGTTTTGAGGGGGCAGATAGTTTAGTTATTTGCAGGTAAGTCTGATTCTATCAAGCTTTGTTAGGAAGGAGGTTATCCAAAGTCACTTTTATTCTAAGCCTAGTTTAGGTTACTCTTAATGCATTGCCTTCCTGGAATCTCTACTAAATGCTCTGCTGTTCCATAAGAAGTCTCCACTCAGGTTGGCTGGACTTCAAATGTCTCTCAATGTTATGTAAGCACCAGTAGTTGTTCAGCTTATAGTTCCCTGATAATAGGTTTTTCCCCAGCTTCATACATTTCCACTCTGTGTATGCACAGCTTATATTCAGCCAAAAACTCAGATGTATGGAGCAATTTGTTTGCCTAGCTCCCTCCTCTCCGGTCCTCTTCCCTCCCAATTCTAACCAGCTAAGTCTTCCCAAACTCAACTCCCTGTCTCATCTCTGCAAAACTGCTGTGCTCTGCTTAGATACTCCCTTGTGTGCTAGAACCCAGTTACTGCTTCCAGGCAGAAGATCTTGTCTCATGATCACATTGCCCAACGTCTGAAAACAGATTATTCATATATTTAGTCCAGTTTCCTAGTTACATATAGCAGGAAGGCTAGTTTGGTACCATTTACTCTACCATATTTGAGAGCAGAAAGCTTTATCTTTTTTTTTAATGTTTACAAGATTGACCTGGGTGGAGAGATATATACTTTCTATACTTAAAAATAAAACCTAATAAAATTAACGTTATTTTTACAAAAGAAAGAAAGGATGTTTTTAACCCAAAACATCAAATATACAAAGTCATATCTGTATATTCTCATATTCTCAGTTAGTGGTTAAAAAGAAAAATAAAAGAAAAAAGAACAAATCTCCAAGAGTAGCAATGTGACACTAGCAAAATGTTCCAGGTTGTCTGATCAGCCTCCCTTTCTTGGTCCAGGTACAGGAAGAATGGGGTTCAACAGCAGCCATGGCACTTTTAAAGATGCCTACAAGGCTATGGCAGTGCTCGGTAGTGAAGTGGTTAACCTTCCTTATGTAAGAGCAGAGCCGAGAACTTAAAACATGAGTTACTTAAAATTCAGTTTAGCTTTATGGTGAGGTAGAGTTTGTTTAATTAGTATTTAGAACTGCACATTGTTTACAGCTATTGGTATTTCAATAGACGCTTAAATGTTTGAACATTTAAAGCTTAATAAGCCTTAGTTCTCTGAAGAAAAACATTGATGTAATTAAATTTTCAATTACTCTAGTTTTTTTTTTTTAGGGGTCCATGCAATTAATAAAAGTTAAGGCATTTAACAAGGCTCATTTAAAAACCTAATCTGACACCTCATTAATTAGCTAACACTTATAGCAGATATTTTTAATATAAAAGTTTCACACAAGCAAAGTCACAACTTTTGAAAAGTACATGTAATGACACATGAGAATAAATAAAAGTAACTTTTTCAGATTATTTTGTGTGTACACATGAATGTGTGGATCAATTATGGCTTTCTAAAAACCATTCTTCTGCACTGAGACCAATTACTGTTTGTTTGGTTTTAATTGTATGGTCAAACTAAAAACACTGAAGCAATTGCTCCTCAGAGCTTCCTTGCCCCCAGGATCTTACCTTCAAGTTGAACAAAAGAAAGTGGCGGAGGTTTACAAATTGCATATAGTCTTATTTTAATTAAACACTAAATTTAAAATGGAATAGGAGAAAATTCTCCACTCACAGATTTTGCTACCCACAGATCACTACTACAGCATCGGTACCACAAGGGAGTTCATGATTCACGCCCCATCCAGAACTACTGGATCACAATCTGAATTTTCAAAACATCCCAGGTGTTTAGTGTGCACATTAAAGACTCAGAAGCCCTGCAGAAGCATGATCAGTTTACCAGTCATGAAAGAAACTTGCCAGAGTCCTTGCCCTCAAGGAGCTTAGAGTCTACTGGGGTCAGGGGAGGCAATCAACAAGGAAAAATTCAATTATAATTTCCTGGGATAAAGGTGGCATGGTGATGTCTACTCATTGCATCAAGGAGGGGCACTTTGTCAAGTCTGGGAAGCAGGCTGACCAAGAAAGGCAAGTTCAGATCCTAAAGAACAAAAATGTAAGGGGCAGAGAAACATAAGCGCATTAAGGAGGCCAAGAAGGAAAACAGAACTCTAGGAGACTGTAGCATCATGAAAACCAAGAGAAGAGGCATTTCCTATGGATAATCAACCGTGTCAAGGCACAAAACATCATGGGTATCTCAAAACCACCATGTTTTATACATAGTAGCCACTAAGTAAGCGTTCATTGTATGAGTTGATGAATAAATGCATATTTACCTCAGTGTTACGTAAAAACCGGGGTATGAATTCAAGAGTATCTAACTCCCATTCTTATGCTCAGCCACCAACCCCTATCATATGCAAAGAAATAACCATATTTAAAAGTAAATTTTAACATATAAACATGTATGACAAATGCCTAACTTGAAACCAACAATAACAAAATAAAGTTATCTTTTAGGTATGAATCATATATGAGTTCTTTTTTTTTTTTTTACATTCATCTCTCTGAAACCACCCCCTGCAAAAGCAACTAGTATGAGTCTTTGTACCCAGTAGGCATTCAATAAATATCTGTAAAACAAAAACTGTTCTAGAGATTGTTTATCCCTGCTCTCTCCCAAAATCACATTAAAGTGATGGCAAAGGAATTTTTTTTAAAGGAAGGAGTAATTAAGTATAATTTATACACTGAACAGTGAGGAGAAGCCCCCCACCACCCCACTCAATTGTCTTTCCCTGTTCAACTCCAACAGTGGTGGCAACCATGCTTGTTTTGCCCTCATTCCCTGTAGAAGGGTGAGAAGGACTTCTCCTTGGAGAAACTGAAGGCCTCAGAGCAAAGACCTACAGACACTGACTGGCATTTGGGGATGTCCCAGTGAAAAGGCCCCTGGCTTCGTGATCATCCTACAGAGAAACCCATCTTTATTTGAGGAGCCTCTTCTAAAACACACAGATTCTAATTAGCTTTTAGGTGTCTCACCTCAGGCAAGGTTCACTAGACTTCTGAGGAAAACCTCCTACATGAAAGACAGAGAACCAGGGAAAAAAGCAAAGAAAAACCTGAGGGGAAACAGACATAATGCTAGGAGCAAAAGACAAAGAGGGAGGGAGGGAGGGAGAGAGAGAGAGAGAGAGAGAGAGAGAGGAAACCTCAGGGAGATAAAAGGAGCCATGGCATTTTGTAAGAACAAAATGCCGTGAAAAAGGAACGTTGAGACAATAAGAAAGACCTGGAAATAAAAATATGATAGCAGAAACTTAAAACTCAACAAAATGGGATAAAAAGTTGAAGAGGTCTCTTGATAAGAAAAGCAAGAAAAGTAAGCGATGTAAAATAAAACAGAAAACAGCATGATTAGAGGTTCCATTTGGAAGTCAAATATCCAATGAATAGGACTTCCAGGGAAAAGAAAGACCTTAAAAATACAAAAGGAAGGAAGGAAGGAAGGAGGGAGGGAGGGAGAGAAAGAAAAAGAAAGGAAGGAAGGAAGAGCAAGAGAGGGAAAAAAAGAAAGGGAAAAAATTATCTAAAGAAATAATGCAAGAATATTTTCCAGAATTGAGGGCATGAATTCCCTGATCTAAATGGCCCATAACTGCATACCAGAGCTGTGAATGAAAAAGGATTCTCAACAAGTGATATCTTCATGAAAATTCAGAAACCAGGGACGATAAGGAGAAGATTCTAAAAGCTTTCAGAGAAAGAATAGAACCAGACTTGTTGCAGTCACATTGGAAGCTAAAAGATAATGGAGAAATGCCATCACAAATGAGATGAAATCAATTCCAACCTAGAATATTAATCTCAGCCAAACCATCAACAAGGTGAGAGAAGAACAGAGTTTCATACATAGTACCTTACTTCAAAAACTTTGCCTCCCATGTACCTTTTCTCAGGCAGTCATTGGTCAGTATGTTCACTAAAACAGGGATATAGGACAAGAAGGAGGAAGACATGGGGTCCAAGAAACAGGGTTTCTGACACAGGGAAGAGGGGAAGGGATTTCCCAGGAAGAATGCTGCATAGCAAGCCCAGAGAACAACCAGTCTACAAAGCAGGAGATGCAAGAGGTCCAGAAAGGATGTCACTAAGAAAAAAAAAGAAACTGCAAGATTTCCTGGTGAGCTTCACCATATGGAGAGGAGTTTTACAATTCCTTCAGAAAATTTAGGAAGAAAGTAGTTATCAAATATACAGAAAATTAAGACAAAGGGTAAGGCATACTTAAGCTATGATTGAGTCCTGCCCAAAGTTAAATAAAAAATAAAATATAACCACAGTGTACCATATCAGCTGTGAATAACATTTTCACGGTCAGATTAATATACATAACTGTACTGAATATGTATTTAACCAAAACTTGTGATAAAGTGATCTTGGGAAAATGGAGGAAGGGAAGTAAGTTTGGGCTAGTGATAGAGCATGGAGAAGGAGTGAGGTAGGTTAAAAAAAGCCAAATGCTCATTTTCCATCAAAGTAAATAGAATTTACATCTGAGAATGAAAAATCAGAATTCAGAAGTTTTAACTTGTTATTTTGAAGAAGCTGCTATGAAGGGCAAAAGCAGTTGCTTCTGGGGAGCAATATTTGAAGGCAGTGTGAAGGGAAGCAGGAAACTTGTTTTTCTTAAGTTTTGTAGAACTATTAAATGTTTTTAAACTGAGTGTTGGCATTACTTTGTTTAAAACAGAAATCCAATATATATATATATATACTATATATTTAATATATATAGTATATATATATAAAATTTGAAACTACAATAAAAATTAACCAAATAAAAAGGAAGTATTCTTGAAATCCTAATACAGTAGACAACATAGATGATCAAAATTCCTTGTGGACATGCAATCCTCTTTATATCCAACTCACTGATCACCTCCCCCACCTCAATGTTATTCCCTCCACAGACACAGTTCCTTGCACTCAGACCCCAAAAGTTCAAGACATCAATGAGCATACCTAAATATGGCTCTTAGTCCCATCTAGGGAATAGAACCAAAAAATAAGACTGGGTCTCTGTTTCCAAGTCACATGAATTCTGTTTGAGAGGCTATGTCACATGCAGGAAATAGGTAATAACATAAATCAATCACAATTAAATGGTAACCTGTGTGGTACAAACCATATGGAGTTCAGAAACATGTCAGATCTGAGAGAATGTGCCTGGAGCAGTGCAAGGCAATATGGAAAGTGGTGAGAAAGAGGCTGGATGTAGAAGTTGGGCCACATCACTGCCTGCTCTATAGATCATGTCAAGGTTGGGGGTTTTATTCCAAGTGTAACGGAAAGCCATTAAAAGGATCCCAGCTAGGGAGTGACACAATTTTAAGCTCACTCTGATCATTAGATGAAGAATGGACTGGAAGGAGGAGGCAAAACCAACAGGGGTAATAGTTAAGAGTCTATCGAAATGGTTCAAGTGAGAGATGATAGTGGCTTGGACCCAGATAAAGGCTATTATTAAAGACCCATTATAGAAATAGAATCAGTAAGATTTGCTGATGCCTTCCTTATGTAGAGGATGGGGTGGGTGTGGTGGTGGGGGGGATGGTGGTTTCACATTCCCAGAGGGAGGAAGACTGGGAAAGATAACAGGTTTTAGAGAAGAAGGTTAAATGTTAGGGGTTGAACAAGTTAACATGCAGATTCTTGAGATTCCCCACTGGATTTGTCAAACAATCAATTAATTCATTTTCCTCTCCGTGTTCCATATTCTAGGATATCACATGGGTTTGGGGCTCAGAAAGAAGTCCAGTCTAGAGTCAGTTTGGGGGAGTTGTTGGCGTACAGATGGCATTGGAAGTCATGAAAATGTAAAAGACCATCTAGGACAGTGGTTTTCAAACCTGGAGTGTGCATTTACAATGCAAGTTTCAAGACCCCCACCCCTGAGAGTTTCTGATTCAGTAATTCTCAGTGAGGTCCAGGAATCTGCTTTATTAAAAGCCAGTGCAAAATGTTCTGATGCAGGTAGTTCAGGCTCAGGTTGGAATGGACAGAGGTGAGGCAGTAGAAACAGCAAGTGTAGCCAATCCTTTCCAGAAGTTGGAGAGAAATTGGAGAAGTTGGAGAGAGGTTGCTAGGTAGAGGGAATGTGAGGCCAAAGGGTTACCTTTTTTGTGTATTATTAGTTTTTTTTTAAAGGTGGGAGACACTAAAGTGGTGGTTCATAACCTTGGCTACACATTGTAATCACCTATTGAGATTTTCTAAAATATCAATGCACAGGATACACCAAGACCAGTAAATCAGAATCTCTGGAGGTGGAACTTAGATACCAGTAGTTTTTTAATTAAATTTTCCCCCCAAAGCATTGTTTTTATTTCCCCAGTGCCTGGCAACACAGACAACAGGAAACAGTATGTATTGTAAAATTCATGTGATCTTCCTGTGAAAAGGATAATAATCCAATTACCTACTTTCAAATGGGGAACCGGAACCTGAGAGAGTAATGGAATTCCTAAGGTCTGTCAGCCTTGGTAGTAGTCAATCAGGACCAGAACCCAGTATTCCAACTCCCCGGTCAGTGTTGTCCTGTCTTTGAACAATCCCATTTTGAACACAACCCAAACCCGCTCACCCATCAAGACTCGGCCTGCCTAATAATACCTCCCCCTCGACACCTCATTTCCTCAGTCACAAACCAACCCTACCGTCTCTTTCATCAAACCCGTTGTCAAGCCCAAACCCGCCTGCGTCCCAGATCCATCCTTCCCTCACCCCTGCCTCAAGCCCAGTCCCCAGACTTTGCGCTTGCTCCACTCGGGCAGCGGACTGTCACCATAGCAACTGGAGACACTCGAATCGGCCCTCAACAACAAGGAGAGAGGAGATCCTGGTAGTACAATTATTTTTTTGTATATGCTTTCCTTACCGCTTCCCGCGCCTGATGCGTGAATTTGAGAGTCTGGTAAGAAAGCTCCATCAAGACACTGTGTTAGGGACCGAGAGCAGGGAGAAAAGGAACCAGTTACTAGGCTGACCAGTACCTCAACCGATGGCGGCTCAGGGAAACCTGACGCTTAACCAGCCCGCCCCCTTCAGGATTGGCCAGAGCCTGGACATGCCAGCCAATCATTGAGCAAAGATGGATTCTTTACTCATGCCAATCAATGTTAAAATAAATCTGTTAATCCGGAGCTTTTGCAAGGCACTGACCAATCGAGAGACAGAAAGGGGATGATTGGCAGGTCTTGGGTCATTTGCAATTGTTTTGTTTCCCTTAATTCTGTCTCTAAAGTTTATGCACCATAGTATTTGTCCTTGATTTCGGCAGTTGTTCAGGCCTTCGTGACCCAATGCTTCTGTTCCCAAGACTCTATTTTGGCATCCCGTCTTCTCTAGGCCCCCCTCTCCCTCCTGATTAAGGTAAAGGTTTGGAAATTCCTTCCTGCTTTACTTTGAAATTGTCTGTACTTGGTCCGTCTAGATTGATAGAATCTGATGTGGACTATGGCTGTCAGGGGCTTTCTTGGATGCAAACTGTGCATTAAACTTTTCCTTCCCCTCCAATTTCCCCCACATCAGACCTACTCATTAGAAGGGGACAAACATGGACTTTACTTTTTCCTCTGCTTTATTTTCTTCATGTACTAACTACTCTTCTGTCTTCAATGTCTTTCCCTTCAGTCTCTTTTGCTATGAATCTTATTCTAAACCATCCTCTCCTCATTATCTTTGGCTTCCTTCATCCATTCTCCCCTCAGGATACAAAAATATTCAAGTCTCCTCAATCTAAAAAAAAAGTTCTCATCTTGTAATTGTTAAATTGAATCACCTCTCTGGCACTCACTTCAAGCTTTCTGGAAGGACTGGCTATCCTCTTCTTCACTTCCTCACCTCCCATTCATTTCTCAACACTTTCTGCCCCTACTCCTTTGAAGCTGTTCTTGCCAAAGTTGCCAATAACTTCCTAAATAGGAAATCCAATTATAGATTATTTTACACTTTACCAAATTTAAACTTGGCACCATTTGAAGTTGTTCACCAGCTCTCTCATTAGTAATAATAGCTATAATTTAGTAAACATTTAAAGTAGGGCACCAGTCAATGTACTACGTGATTTATGTGTTTATCCAATTTACTCCTAACACCCAATGGAAAGTTATTAATACTCCCAATTTACAGCTGTGGAAACAGGCTCAAAGAGCTGAGTTAACTCATTTTAGGTTATCCAACTAGATAGAGTTAAGATGCAAACCTAGGTCTCCTGACTGAAGTCAGTGTTCCTTTCCACTACACTCTCTTGCTATTCTTTCTGTCCAGTTTCACCTGTCATTCCCACCCTGACCCAGACACCTCCCCTCATCTCTCACTCCAGCATAAATGAACTGCTTACAATGCTTGTGACCCAGTCCTGAGCAGTTCCTTTTGCTTGGAGGATCATTCCTACCTCTTTTGCCTAATTGAAGCCTATTTTGCCTACTAAGAGTCAGCTCAGGAATCACTTTCTAGGACAATTCAGTGGTGTTTATCAGATCACAATACTTACTCCAGGCAGAGCTTAGGTGGAGAGAAAACTAATTCCTGATTCCACTATATATCCTTTTACGCTACACTTAGCACATTCTTTTGTTGACATGACTTTCAAAAAAGTTAAAAATATGACTCTCTTTGATATGAACGGACATAATGTCAAAGGTTTTATCTAACTCACTGAGGGAGCCAGTAAGATGGCAGGGTGGGTTTAAAGAGCATTTTGAGGAACTGGGTATTTATAGGCATTTTGAGAAGAAAGGTTAGGATAAGATTGCTAGCTTAGATACAAAATTAGTTAATGTTCTACAGGGCAGTAAAATCTTGACATTTTCTTTTCTAAAGGACATAGAAACATTCCTCTAGTTTTGGCCATTTACATTTAAATTTTAACTAATTAAAATTAAATAAAGTTAAACATTCAGTTCCTCAGTCACACTAGCCACATTACACGTATTCAATTGTCATATGTAGCTAATGGCTAATATATTGGACAACACAGATATGGAACATTTCCATCATCGCAAAAAGTCCTTTTGGAAAGCAGTTGGGCCTCTTAAACACTGCTCTAGTATGACATTGAAAGGATATGCTGTACTATCTTTTGACTTATTTCCAGATGTAATATAAGTTTTTCTAAAGAATTTTCTCCACATAACCACTGGCTTTCAAATGTTTCCAACTGAGACACACATTAAAAAATACATTTTTGGTCAACTAATGTTTGACAAGGAAGCCAAGAATACTCAATGGGTAAAGGATAGTCTCTTCAATAAATAGTGTTGGGAAAACTGGATATTCCCATGCAAAAGAATGAAATTGGACCCTTATCTTACACCACTCACAAAAACTAACTTGAAATGGATTAAGGACTTAAATGTAAGACCTGAAACCATAAAAGCCCCAGAAGAAAACCTAGGGAAAAAGCTCCTTAACATTGGTCTTGGCAATGATGTTTTTTTTTCAATATGACACCAAAAGCACACATGACCAAAGCAAAAATGAACAGGTGGGATTATATCAAACTAAAGGCTTCTGCACAACAAAAGAAATGATTGATAAAAAGAAAAGGCAACCTATGGAATGTAAGAAAATATTTGCCATCTTTCTGATAAGGGGGTAATACACAAAATGTGTAAGGAACTCATACAATACAATAGCAAAAAATGAAACAATCCAGTTTTAAAATGGTCAGAGGACTTGAATAGACGTTTTTCCAAAGAAGACATACAAATGACCAACAAGTACATGAAAAGGGGCTCAACCTCATTAATCATAAGGGAAATGCAAATCAAAATCAGAATGATATATCATTTCACACCTGTTGGAATGGTTATTATTAAAAATACAAGAGATAAGGATGTGGAGAAAAGGGAACTGCACTCTTGGTGAAAACATAAACTAGTACAACCACTATGGAAAACGGTATGGAGGTTTTTTCAAAAAATTAAAAATAGAACTGTCATATGGTATAGCAATTCCACTTCTGGATACATATCCGTAGGAAATGAAATCACTATCCTGAAGAGGTATCTGCACAGCCATATTCATTGCAGCATTATTTACAACAGCCAAGACATAGAAACAACCTGAGTCCAGATGATTATAGAAAACATCTTTAAAGGGCTGAAAGAAAACCAAGTACTGTCAAGTTAAGAGTACTATATCCAGTGAAAATATTCTCCAGAAATTAAGGTGACTTGGAAAGGGTGACTGGCAGGAGCTGGGAGGTCAGAAAGGAGTCTACGTAGCCTAGATGAGGGATCATGGCACAGGGACTATAGGGAATGAGAGACTCTCAGAGGACATCTTTGGAGGTCACTTGACCCCTGAGTTACTCCCAGTGTTAGTTTCCTAGAATAGAGACCTTATCACACTACTACCTGCAAACTCCTGTGACCTAGAGCATTCAAATCCCTCATTTTGACATGTACATCACTCCCCAATCTCATCTCACCCTGTCTTAAAATTAGTTTTTTGTGCTTTTTTTCTGTTCTTCAAATATTCTTTTTTTGTTGTTTTTAACATCTTTATTGGAGGATAACTGCTTTACAATGGTGTGTTAGTTTCTGCCGTATAACAAACTGAATCAGTTATACATATACATATGTTCCCATATCTCTTCCCTCTTGCGTCTCCCTCCCTCCCACCCTTCCTATCCCACCCCTCTCGTGGTCACAAAGCACAGAGGTGATCTCCCTGTGCTATGCGGCAGCTTCCCACTAGCTATCTAATTTACATTTGGTAGTGCATATATGTCCCTGCCACTCTCTCACTTCGTCACAGCTTACCCTTCCCCCTCCCCATGTCCTCAAGTCCATGCTCTAGTAGGTCTGTGTTTTATTCCTGTCCTACCACTAATCTCTTCATGACATTTTTTTTTCTTAGATTCCATATATATGTGTTAGCATACGGTATTTGTTTTTCTCCTTCTGACTTACTTCACTCTGTATGACAGACTCCAGGTCTATCCACCTCATTACAAATAACTCAGTTTCATTTCTTTTTATGGCTGAGTAATATTCCATTGTATATATGTGCCACATCTTCTTTATCCATTCATCTGTTGATGGACACTTAGGTTGCTTCCATGTCCTGGCTATTGTAAATAGAGCTGCAATGAACATTTTGGTACATGACTGTTTTTGAATTATGGTTTTCTCAGGGTATATGCCCAGTAGTAGGATTGCTGGGTCGTATGGTAAAATTAGTTTTAATTAAAGCTACCACTTTAGAAAGAAAACACAAAGGCAGCAGCATGTGTTTTTTCCTTTAACAGAGGAACCCATTTTTTCTCACTGAAATTCTCCAGCTAGATTTGTTGGGCTAGGGCAGGGCCTCTCTATCTCAGCACTGTTGACATTCGGGGAAAGATAGTTCTTTGTTGTGGGGGGCTAACCTGAGTATCGCAGGATGTCTAGCAGGTCCCTGGCCTCTACCCACTAGATACCAGCAGCACCCCCAAATTGTGACGACCAAAAATATCACCAGACATTGCCAAATGCCATTTGTCCCCTGGAAGGCAAAATTGCCCCAGGTTAGACCTATCTCTTTTTCTCAAGAAGAAAAAAAACCCCACTGCCATATTTATTAAATTTAACATTTCTCCTCATCTAAAGAGAAAGATGTCAAAGAAAACCTAGGGCGTATACATAAGCATGCACTTCACCACCACCACTCCCCAACCCAGATAACCTAAAAGAAAAAATAAGGGCAAAGTTCTCTTCAACAATGTATCTTTGCTTCTGGAAGATGTTTCCACATCCCATTCCACATCCTCTTTCTCCTGTGGCCACTTGGGCCTTCAGAATAGCAGTTTTTCACCGGCTGGCCCCGAGCTTTGGTTTTTCTTTTTCATGCTTTTTAACGTGGGTGAGTTTTTCAGCATATCTGGCAAGATCAGAAAGCGGATCTTCCTGCCACGGATGTACACTCCAGGTGAGCGCCCATCACCTCCGTAGGGGACTGTGGTCTTGCACATCTGGCAGTTCCTGTTGTCCTCCGCCTCGTGAACTTCCCACGATACACGTCGCCGGGTTTGTCTCACATTCACAATGTGGTCCTCAGCCTCGTGTAGGACTTGAACACGCACAGCAATCGACATCTCTGAGGAAGGGGTGCTGCTCCTGCCTCCCTTTCTTTTGCGACTCCAGGGACAGGTGCGCGAACGACCCGCCCGCGCTGCCAGAACCATTTCAAAAAACGTGTCCATTAATTGCTTCCTATACTATTCATACCTACAGACAAAATAAAAACTCCCCTCTTTCTAAGGAAATTTTAATTTTCCTCTCCTTTTATAAAACATTCGTTAAATTTCTTAACCTTGAGTTTTAAAACATTGTTTCAATAATCACCAAAGTAGCAAAATTGCGTCCGGTGTCCACGTTATTGATGCTTCCAAGTTGTGTCATTTGACGTGTATGAAACAGAGCCAAAGCTTACCTCTGGTTTCTCAAGAGATATTATTTCTTTTTTTTTAAGGCATATTATTTCTAAAATATTGAAAAACACAGTCCAACTTCAGTTGGAGAAAACGAGTTATTCCACTTGTTCTTTCTCTTAGAGCAAGGATGTGTTATAGGGTGAATTCTGAGTGTTTTTTATTCATTCACTTTTTTTATTCTTTTTGTTTGTTTGTTTTGCAGTACGCGGGCCTCTCACCGTCGTGGCCTCTGCCGTTGCGGACGCGCAGGCTCCGGACGCGCAGGCTCAGCGGCCATGGCTCACGGGCCCAGCCGCTCCGCGGCACGTGGGATCCTCCCGGACCGGGGCGCGAACCCGCGTCCCCTGCATCAGCAGGCATACTCTCAACCACTGCGCCACCAGGGAAGCCCCATAAACTTTTTTGTTTTATTGATTATGCTCTTCAAATTGTGCGTGAATCCATCAGTGCCTATCCCTTTCTCTTCACTAGCCTCTTCCCATCCAAACACCTTGGAATTCTGTATTCACAGCCTCACTTATGTCAAACCACCTTCCACAGAGCTTCTCTAGGCATTCAAGCAAGAATGAGGGAGAGTTTTCAAGAATGACAAGAAAGATACCTGCCTAACTGCAAACCCTCTGACAGTCAACTATAACTCGTCTCTGAATATATATTGTTAAAACTCCATTTTTTATGTCACCTAAAAAGAATGTATCCTGTCATTCTTTAAAAACTGTCACCTCTGTCAGTGGAAAGAGAAAAAGTTTTAATCATACAGACATTCTGTGTTGGTATAAATCTCTCTCTGCCAACAGTTGTTGAAACATAAGAATATAGAGCTTTTACTGGATCTTATCCAAAAATAGAATGAAATCTGGGTTTTACCCTTCACTGTTACCAGTGTCATTTTCTAATTTACCCTAATGGTATCATGATGTGCGCCCTGTCTTCCTAACTTTATCTGTGGACAGTCCTCCTGCTGCCATTCCTGCAGCCACATTCAGAGGCACACAGGCCAGGATTGGAATCTTGCCCCATCACTTACTGCTCTGTGATTTTAGGAAAGGTACTGGACCTGTTGAAGCCTTGTATCCTCACCTTTAAAATGGGAACAGTAATACCTTCTCATAGTGAAATGAGACCTTGTGTGGGAAAGACTGCCCTCGTCAAGTTTCCCTGATTAAGAGATTGTTAATTTTTGTTGCTGCTGTTGTTGGTTTGTTTCTAAGAGAATGAATAATCAACAAAGAAAGTAATCTACCTATATTAGTTTTTAAAATGAAGGGTAGGGGCTTCCCTGGTGGCGCGGTGCAGTGGTTGAGAGTCCGCCTGCCGATGCAGGGGACACGTGTTCG
>NC_041232.1:61242891-61245080 GCF_002837175.3 Physeter macrocephalus | reverse complement strand
CGGGTTCGTGCCCCGGTCCGGGAGGATCCCACATGCCGCGGAGCAGCTGGGCCCGTGGGCCATGGCCACTGAGCCTGCGCGTCCGGAGCCTGTGCTCCGCAACGGGAGAGGCCACAGCAGTGAGAGGCCCGCGTACCGCAAAAAAAAAAAAAAAAAAAAAAGTGAAGGGAGAGGATTTTTCTGGAGGAATAGTCGGGTAACTTTTGTCATTAGCCAATGAAACATTGAACAACAAGGTTCAGAAAGGGTAGATACCAGTGCAGCTTTCAGGACCTCAGCAGCTGTTCCATTCACTCAAAAATGTCCTGCCAATTAACATGACTCATCTTCAAACTTCTTCAGCGCACACGTCACTCAGGACAAATTTTCGAGAAAAAGAACCTGATTGCTTCCCCCTGGCTAACATATGGGTTTTTCTCAGTCCCCTCTCCTCCAAATCCAATCAGCTGTGGCTAGGAAGGAGGTTCCCATGTCTCAGGTTTGCAGGGCCTCTGAGGAGAGCAAGGCTGACATGCACCCCAAAATGTAAGTGGTTCTAGTGCTTGGAAATGCACATAATAAGTGCTTAATGGGTCTTAGCAATTGTTGTCATTGTTGAGAGTGTACCCTGTCATTTTCAGGCTCCATACATTTGATTACATCATTTTTTTAAACCACTGAAATGTTATTCCTCCTCTATTTGAATGAAAATGAAATCATTCATTTTTTTCATTCATCCAGAAAATATTTATATCATGCTTAATATGAGTCAAACGGTGTTCTTGGCAGTGGGGATATAGTGGAGGACAAAGTCCCTGCCTTCCTGGAACTTATATTCTAGTGGGGGCAGGGACTCCGGGAAGAATTGTTCCCATAAACCATGAATTAATATAATTTGAGGCAGTGAGAAGTGCCACAGTTTGAGGGAATAAGTAATGACAGTGGAGGAAGAATAAAGGCTAAATGTGGGAGATAAAACAGGGCCTGTGGACTGCGGTAAGGAGTTTAATTTTTATTTTTAGAGTGCTGTAAACCTGTTGAAAGATTTTGAATAGGGGATGGTGAGATCAGATTTATATTTATAAAAAATCATTCTGGATGTTACATGGAGAATGCTTGTAGTGGAACAAGATAGAAAGCAAGATAGAAAGACAGGAGGCTACTGTGGTCATCAGGGACAATGGTGGCAGTAGCAGTGAAGTAAAGAATGATCAGATTTAGGATGCATTTTGGGTTTTGTTTCACTATGAAATATTTCAAGCATACAAATATAGAGGATAATAGCTTGGTATACCTACCTTCCAATTCTATCATATCTTAACATGGTGCCATATTTGCTTCAGATCTTTTTTTTTAAGAAGGAAAACTACAAATATAGTAGAATCCCCCAGAATAGCCTACAGATCCTATTCCCTTCTTCTCAGAGGTACCCACTGTCCAGGTTTTGATACTCATCATTCACATGTATGTTTTCTATCACATATGTACATATCCATAAATATACAGCATTGTTTTCCCTTTTTGCAAAATTTACATGAGAGGTATATAACTTTTTCCAACTTGATTGTTTCATCTGGCATTGATTTGGGGATTTGTCCATATTCTTATATGAAGCTCTGGTTCTATTCATTTTTTTTCTTACTGTATACATAGCATTCTTTTGCAGCAACACACCACAATGCATATATCTACCCTATCCTTGATGGACAAGACAAGTTGTTTTTAACTTTTCGCTGTTACAAACAGTGATGGAATAAATATTCTTGTACATATCTCCTGGTGCACATGTGCCTGTATAAGAGTTTCTGTAGGTTAGTACTTCCTAACTTCAGGTCATGCACACAAAGAAAACAATAAAATTTCTGTGGCATATTAATAAACTGGAGGGGATTTAGGAATATCTATATGGAGCTTGGTGAAAAAGCTCATTATTTTTTTCGTATAATTATAAGAAAGAGTGGAATACTAAAGTATTAAGGAAAATATAAAATATTAAATTTGCATAAAACTTCCAAATAAAAAATTTCAGAAGTTTTAGTGAAAAGCTTGAGAGCACTTCTATGGGCAGGTTTAATGTTTGAATTTTCTGTACTTTTTTTTTTTTTTTTTTTTTTTTTTTTTTTCGGTACGCCGGCCCCTCACCGCTGTGGCCTCTCCCGTTGCGGAGCACAGGCTCCGGACGCGCAGGCTCAGTGGCCATGGCTCACGGG
>NC_041232.1:61207196-61242869 GCF_002837175.3 Physeter macrocephalus | reverse complement strand
TTGCGGTACGCGGGCCTCTCACTGCTGTGGCCTCTCCCGTTGCGGAGCACAGGCTCCGGACGCGCAGGCTCAGCGGCCATGGCCCACGGGCCCAGCCGCCTCGCGGCGCTCGGGATCCCCCCGGACCGGGGCACGAACCCGCATCCCCCGCACGGGCAGGCAGACCCCAAACCACTGCGCCACCAGGGAAGCCCTGTCTGTACTTCTTGATCAAGACATTTTAATAACAATGTCTTCAAGTTCTTATTGACAAGATATTTTGCATTTTTGCAATCATTCAAAAGTTGAAATTATATTTTAAAAATCAAGTAACCAGTCCTTTTCTATCATTGACAAATATTTTGAAATTTTTTTGTAAATAAAATAGGTTTTAGATTCTAGTTGTGCAGATAGCACGGAGTTCCTTTCTATATACCCCAGTTTCCTTGATTATTAACATCTTTATTTAAATTTAATTTTTATTTTACATTGGAGTATAGTTGATTTACAATGTTGTGTTAGTTTCAGGTATACTGCAAAGTGATTCAGTTATACTATACATATATCCATTCTTTTTCAGATTCTTTTCCTATATAGGTTGTTACAGAATATCGAGTAGAGTTTCCTGTGCTATGCAGTAGTTAACATCTTGTATTAACATTATTACTAACTAAAATCCATATTTTATTCAGATTTCCTTTGTTTTTGCCTAGTGTCCTTTTTTATACCAGGATCTAGCCAGGATACCATATCATATTTAGTTGTTGTGTCTCCTCAGGCTCTTCTTTGCTTTGATGATTTCTCTGACTTTCTTTGTTTTTAATGACCTTGACATTTTTAAGGAATACTGGTCAGGTGGTTTGTAGAATGCTCCTTGATTGGGATTTCTCTGATACCTTTTCCCATGATTAAACTGGGGTTGTGTGTTTTTTGAGAGGAAGGTCACAGAGGTAAAATGCCATTCTCATCACATCATATCAAGGGTACATACTATCATCATGGCTTATTATATCTCATCAGAACCTGAGAGATGATAAAACACTGTTTCAAGACAATCTTTGTCATAGAGAGCAAATGAAAATAGACTTGTAGCAGCTTCCAATCCTTTACAATTTGTTGAAATTCGAAAACAAAAAGAGCAAACGACCTGATGTAAAAATGAGTAAAGGACTGAAGAGACATTTCTCCAGAGAAGTTATTCTGAAGGCCAATAAGCACATGAAAAGATGTTCAACATCACTAACCATTAGGGAAATGCAAATCAAAACCACAAGGAGGTATCATCCGATGCCTATTATGATGGCTACTACTAAAAACCAGAAAATAACAAGTGTTGATGAGGATGTGGAGAACTTGGAACCCTTGCGCACTGCTGGTGGGAATGTAAAATGGCACAGCTGCTTTGGAAAACAGTATGGCAGTTCCTCAAAAAATAAAAATAGAATTACCATATGATCCAATAATTCCGCTTCTGGGTATATACCCAAAAGAATTGAAAGCAGGATCTAGGAGAGATATTTGTTCACATTTGTCACAATAATCAAAAGGTGGAAGCAACCTGCTATTGACTGAATGTCTGTGTCCCTCAAAAACCCGTATGTTGATGCTTCAATCCCCACTGTGATGATATTTGGAGGTGGGGCCTCTGGGCAGTAATTAGATTTAGCTGAGGTCATGAGGGTGGAGGCCCTAGGATTGGCTTAATGCCCTTACAAGAAGATCAAGAAACCAGAGCTCTTTCTCCCCATCATGTAAGACTATAGTAAGAAGGTGGTCATCTGTAAACCAGGAAGTGGATCCTCATCAGACACTAAAGGCTGGTACCTTGATCTTAGATTTCTCAGCCTCCAGAACTGTGAGAAATGTTAGCTATTTAAGTCACACATTCTGTGGTATTTCGTTTTAGTACCCCAGCCTGATTAAGACAAAACCTAACTGTCCATGGACAGATAAATGGATAAACAAAATACGGTATATACATACAATGGAATATTATTCAGCCTTAAAAAGGAAGAAAATTTTTTGTCATATGCTACATCATGGATGAACTCTGAAGGCATCATGCTAAGGGAAATAAGCCAGTCACAAAAAGACACATACTGTATAATTCCATTTATATCAGGTACCTAGAATAAAGTCATGACGAAAGCAGAATGGTGATTGCCAGGGTCCAAGGGGAAGAAAAGAATAGGGACTTATTGTTTAATGAGTATGGAGTTTCAGTTTTGCAAGATGAAAAGAATTCAGGAGATGGATGGTGGTGATGGCTGTACAGTAACATGACTATACTTAATGGCACTGTATCGTACACTTGAAAGTGGTTAAGTTGGTAAACTTTATGTTGTGTATATTTTATCACAGTTTTTAAAATTGTTGAGGTTTACTCTATTATGCTCAATTTTGGTAAATATTCCATATGTACTTAAAATAATGCATTTTCTGCACATTATTTGTAAAAACTGGGTCAAATTTGTTAATTATGCTGTTCCAAAAATCTATATCTTTAATGATTTTCTGTTTGCTTTTTGTATCAATTACTGAGATAGGTATGGTAAAATGCTTCACTATACTTGTGGATTTTCTCACTGTAGTTCTGTAAGATACATTAAGTGCATGTCATTAGGTGCATACAGATTTAAAATTGCTATATTTTACTGGTGAACTTAACTCACTCAGAAAAGTCCCAAGTATGGTATCCCCATCAGGTCTATAAATGTAGACCATTTATAGTTCCTCCTGGTCCAGAGGCAATTTACTAATCAGAGGTCATTTTTATCATAAACCTCTATCATGTTTCCAGGTGAACAGAGCTAGAAAATTAACTGCAGGTCAAGTTGTGTAGAAAGGAAAAGGTTTTGTTAACCCTTTACCTATAGTGATTTTTTTTATCAGTCTGAAAAATCTCAAACTTTATCTCGTCTGCCTCATTTTGGTTTTTTGTTCTTTGAGGACTCCAATTAAACATGTTAGACTTTTCCAGTATTATCTTCTGTCTCAAATCTATGTCTCTAATATTTTCTTAGGCATTTTCCATCTTTCTGTTTCCCTGAGCTTGATTCTAAATAGTCTTCTAACATGTTCTGGTTATTAATTCTCTCTTAAACCATGTGTAATATACATATATACCTATAAACTTATCCATTGAGTTCTTAAACAACTCAATTCTAGAGTTTCTATTATTTTTTCAAGGTTTGTTTGTTTACTTATTTGTGTAAGCTTGCTTTTATTGCAGTCTTTTTCTGATTTTTGATTATGTTTGGTCATTTAATTTGTAAAATTTTATGTAGGTTAATTTGAGGTTTGGGCTAATGATATCTTCATCTGGAGAGAATTTTTGTTTGATTCTGCCCAGTGTCTGTGGAGTACCACTCTGGGATCTGTTTATTCAGCCTTCAAGGAGTGAGATTTCCTGATTGCTATAAAACTTGAACGCAACTTGTGGAAGTGCTGATTTATTTCTGGTTTATCTTTACCCTACGGGATCTTGTATTAAATATGGGGAGTGTTTATTGGACTTTGCTTCTTCTGTAGCACTAGATTTAGATTTATGTCTCTCTTGCCCAGCAATCCTGCAAAAGTCATAGCTCAGTTTATAGATTTTACTTTTGGATTGTCAAATGTCTCAGGATAAATGTTCAGTTTAACTGCCTAGAATACTGCCTTCTAAGATTTTGAGTGGTTAACTCCTTACATTTGGCACTTGCTTCTGATTTTCTAAATCCAGATTTTTTGGTTGTTCTTAGTTGTTGAGTTGTATCAAATTACCAATTTCTTTAACATATATGCTAGTGTGAAACCATCCTTGCATTACTGGCATAAAATCTGTTTATAAGTTAGATAGGAAAATTAATTTTTGTTTGGTTTTGGCATTGAGGCTATATTAGCATTTTAAAATAAGTTTCCCTCATTTTAAAATTCTCTCTACAGTATTAGAAATCAGATCATTGGTTATTTCTGGTGGGAGGTTTGACTGGGAAGGGGCAGGAGGGAATTTTCTGGGGTGATGAAAATGTTCTTTATCTTGGTAAGCATTTTTCAAAACTAATTGAAGAGTTTACTTAAGATAGAAGGATTTACCTATATGTTATTTATACCTTAATAAAAATTGTTCAAATACTAAGAACTGTTGAGTCTAGTTGGAATGTATACAGATATTCATTGTGTTATGCTTTCAACTTTTGTTTGTGTTTAAAAATTCCAGACTAAAAAATTGGGAATATAAAAGATAAATTCATTGTTCATTTTCTTTGATACCGTATAGTTTCAGTAAAGGTTAAGGTAAAGTGTAAAGGAGCAAAGAAATGTGATTAAAATAGATGTGTGCTTGGCCAAAGAAGAAAGGTGGCTTGAAACTATCTAGGAGGCTTGAACACGGATATAGGGAAAGAGGAAGAAATCAGTGGAAAGGAAAAGAGAGATGTTGAGATCAAGAGGATTGTTGGGTTCAGAGACAGGCAGAGAAAGGATTAACAGGACAGGTGCTTAGAAAGTAAACTCAGCATTTCATGCATGGTGCTTCTTATGGGTTGTAAGCTCCTTGGTGGAAGGGCTGTATTATATTCTATTCATCTTTATTCCCCTGAAGATCCTAGCTCACATTGGCCTTCACTTAGTGTCTGTTGAACAATATTAAACTCTACTGAGGTGGAAATCAAGGTCTAAGGAGAATAAGCCAAGGTCAAGACTAAGCCAAGCTGGGCTTCCCTGGTGTCGCAGTGGTTGAGAGTCCGCCTGCCGATGCAGGGGACACGGGTTCGTGCTCCGGTCCGGGATGATCCCACATGCCGCGGAGCGGCTAGGCCCGTGAGCCACGGCCGCTGAGCCTGCGCGTCCGCAATGGCAGAGGCCACAACAGTGAGAGGCCCACGTACCTCAAAAAAAAAAAAAAAAAAAAAGAATAAGCCAAGCTAAAGTTAATGGTGGAAAGCCAGAATTAGAACCTACTCTAGATACTGTCCATTCTTTTACTCATTAAACCAATAAGAGGCCCACAGTTTTCCAGGCATTTGTCAGTCATTATAGTCTAGCTGGTTTAAAAACATTTTTAAGAAAAAGTTAAACGATAATTATTTATATAATAATCACACAAAGACCTACGTAATTACGATGGAAAAATATCAGGAAGGAAATATTCAGATCCTATGAGCAGTCAGAGAGGGATCTGAATTAAAATGGGGGCATGTGGGTTTAGGGAAGGTCTTTATGAAGAAGTGATACTTAAACTTGAGAGCTGAAGGATCAACAGGAGTTAGGCGAAGAGGTGTAGTGGTAAACTATTCTTGGCCCAGGGATCAACATTAGGTGTCTTAAATGGATGCCATCCACCTCTTCAAGGAAATCTGAACCCTGGATTTGGTCCAGCGAATATTTTGACCAGCTTAACTCAGCATCTTCTCATCCTTTGTCAGCAAGTCAGGAGTGCCGTGAAACTTCCTTCCATCTTCTCTTCCTCTGACATTTCATCTTTCCCAGCTATCTTATTTTCCTGACCCCTCGACTTTCTAGCAGGGCCCTTCTGGGCGCTCTCCTATTTCACTTCTCCAACTTCCCTCCCCCAACCCTTTCAACTCTGCAGTCCTTGACATTCAGTCGCCCTTCAAAGTCAGAAAGAACCAGCCAGGTTAGTACTGAGGATATTAGCAACCCAAAAAGGTCTCACCAACCTTTCCCCATTAGATCAGAACAATAGCTTATCCAACGCCCATATTTAGGTTGTTCCGCCACAACTACTCCGGGGGATGCCTTTATTTGTGGGTGCTCCCTCCGTCCACAGCCACCGTGGGGAAGGGAACTGTAAATGTTCCCGTCACGAGTCCCGGCCACCTCTTCTTCCTCTCCGTCCCTCCCCCAGCCCAGGCCCTTCTCCAGTCCCGCGGGTAACGCTGCAGTCGCGAGGGCGCTTCAGGGACTGGGGCTGGGCCTCCGCGCCGGGAGAGGAGGCACACGCGGACTGAGGGCTGCACGGCGACAGGGCCAGGCGCCGGAAGGCGTGCGGGAGGTGGGCAGGCGGCGGGAGGGGGCGGGGACTCAGGCGAGACCAGAGCCGCAGGCCTGCGGGGCTGGCGGAAGACGCGGGCGGAAAGCGGCTGGCCGAGGGGGCGGGGCGCCGAGAGGGCGGGGCCGCGCTCGCCGGGGGCGGAGCTCCGGCGGCGGTCACGTGACGGGCCCGGAGGCAGCGGCGGCGGCGGCGGCGGCGGTGGCCGCGGCGTCTTTAGCGGCTCCCAGTGCAGGATGGTGTTGGAGGCGGCGGCGGCGGCCGTGGTGGCGGCGGTGTCATTGGCGGCAGCGGGAGGGGGTGCTGTGGCGGCAGCGGCGGCGGCGCCCGCGGGTGGTATAAAATGGCGGATTTCGAGGAGTTGAGGGTAAGCGGGGGCGTGGGAGTGGAGAGCTGAGGCCGCGGGGGAGGGGAGGGGAGGGGAGGCGAGGCGGGGAAGCCGCAACGTCGCCGGCCGCCACCTTCTTGTTTCGCGGGGACCGGTTGGCGGAGCCCCGAGCCCCGGCCCGCGTCCGAACGGGCGCCCGGGCGGGCGGGGGAGGGGAGCGAGGTGGCGGAGGAAGCCCGTGCCACCCGGTGGTGGCGGGCCTGGGGACCAGGTGAGTCGGTCGGTGGGTCCCCACACCTGGCGCGGGGCGCCGGGGCCGCTCTCGGGAGGGGCTCGTGGGGACCCAACTTCCCCATTTATTTTAAGGGGTGAGGTGGGAAGCAGGATTTGCTTTTCCACCTTCGCGAGGGGTGTACGTGTCTGGCGATTCCTAAGTCTACGGGCTACTCACTTGGTGGGAAGCTGTCTTCTGAAACGTGAAGTTGCTTTTAGGAATTCTCTCTCTTCTGTGGGTGATGCTACCGCTTAGTCAGATCTGTCAGGAGAAAGGCCCCTTCCTCCCACCAGTGCTTCCTCAACATCTTGGAGAGAAGCGTGGTCTTTTGGGAACCCTACCTTCAATGATCGGCCTTAAACCTTGGCATTTTCTTAGTGCCATGGTAAGAACTCCGCCAAGTCCATGTTGTCATGAGGTTTGTGAACTCGTTTTGCACTTGAAAATTTTTTCTCCCTAGCCTTTCGAACAAGATCACAACTTTATTGTTGTTAACCTTTGTATAGTAGAGGTTTGAAATGCGCTGTGTTGGGGTTAGAACGGAAAAGATATTTTTCCCCGGGGTGATAACCTTCAAAGCCCTCAACTGAGACAAAATTGTGATAAACGAGCCAGATTTTTTTTTATGGATCACTGAATTACTGGCGGCATAAATGGGATACTTAAGGACGGAAACCCTGATTAAAAAAAAAAAGTCTTTCAAAAAAGGGATGAAGAGGAACTTGAAATTAAGTTAACTGCAGTTTGCACAACCATGGACGTGTTGTTAGCATTACTGTTTCCGAATAAGAAGGAGGAGAAATCTGGTAAAAGATTCAGTTTGTATGTTTATTATTGTTTTTGGAGAGGGGTGGGATGCGGGGGAAGCATGTTGTCTGGTTACCTGGCTGGTTTGGTGAACATCAGCAAAAGAACGTATTCATGGTTCTGATCTAAAGGTAAATTGTTTCAGTTCCAATGCCTGCCATTTTCTCTCTTGCTGTTTCAAAAATTATTTAATTCCCAGTAAAGAGAAAAGTATAATAATGAATTTTATGCCCTATGCTAGTTTATACAGAGAACCGTGATAGTAGGTAAAGGGTGTTCATATTGATTAGTGTAAGGGTGTTAGTGTATGAGCCTCAGCTGTAGAGGTTATAACACCTGTAGAGCTTTTGAAACAACCAGGCCTGAGCCTCACCTGTGTAAATTAATGCATTAGGTTTAGGATGGGTTGAGAATACTGAAGTTTGTAGTTATTTTTATCTGCAGTATTGTCTTGGTTTTTGTGTAGTAACGGATTATATAACTTTACCTCTTCTAAGTTTTTTTTGTTGTTGATGAAAAGTTTTCCAAGGCTTCTGTTAGACTTTTCTGTTGTTTGTCAAAGCTTAATAAAAAGTGAAGAATTTATTTATTGGTATAGGGCAGAAAGGGCAGTCAGTGCTTAGGTTGGAGTGGAGTCAGGAACTGAAAAGTGGTTGGAAACCAAGATTTTCTCTCTTTCTTGGTCTCCCCTTCTTCCCCCTTCCCTCCCCCCTCCCTCTATCCTCTGTCTCCATTCCATACCCCTCTCTCTTCCCTCCCATTTTGTTTTGTGGGTCAGCTTCATCATCTTTTTCAGCAAATCAGCTGTCTTTTCTTCTCCCTGCACTTGCTAGAAGGTGGCTCCTCTGCCATAGTTCACGTTAGGAGACTAACTAGGGAGAGTTTTCAGAGGGAAGGATATGGGCTGTGCAAATGCTGAAAGAGTTATCCACCCCAGTTTTTGCCTTACCTGCTCAGTAGCATCCTCTACACGGTGTAGCTCTCCCCACTCCCCGTTGCAAATCGTGACGATGATGATGATGATGGCAGATATCCATTATAAGAAAGTGCTTATTACATGCCTGGCCCTGGTTTAAGCACTTTACATACATACTTATTTAGTTCTCACAGCAATTCTGTGAAAAATTGAGGCACAGAGAGGTTGAATAACCTGACCTAGGTCACACAGCTCAATACTGGAAGACCTGGGATTTTTCACCTCAGAGGTCTGGCTTTAGAGTGAATACTCCTTAGTCTAAGCTCTACTGCTCTGTTCAGTTTCCTTTGGTTCCACATGGTGCTCCTAGCTACCATCCTGCACTTTATGAACTAAATTGAATGATAAACAATACCCTGCTTATATGTTATATAATATTGTAGGGAAAACTGGACAACTGAATAAAAATCTAATTAGAAAGGAGGAAAAGGGGAAGAAACATCGAGGGTTTTCTAAATGGTCTCTGCTACAGAATATATTCTGAAGTAAGTTGAAGGACCAGGAAAAATCACGGGCATTGGTTTGTTGGCTAACTTCTTGGCAGTAGAAGAAATGGCCAGCCGACCTGAATGCCACATATTTGACTGCTGATAATGCCAAATAATTTTGGCATTGATAGTTTCCTTTATCTTTGTCCATTATCATTCAAGGCCACTTCCTCGGAGCCCGTATAACTAGAGCAGGTCACTGCTGGCTCGTGCTGGCGTCTCCTGTACTGGAGGTCCGGAATTTTGGGAAAGGTCATCTTCTCTGTGCTTCAGTGACTCCTGTGCTTTTGCTTTGCTCGGGGGAGGGGAGTTACTTGACGAGGCAACTCCTGTAGAACCTTAAGAGGCTGCCTGACAATTTCAGTTTTTGAGACTGCCCTGTGGGCCAGTACCAGAGATCTTGTCCAGTCACAGCAGAATATGGCATCCCTACCCTTTGCTGCTTTCAGTTCAAGAGACCAGTAGAATACCAGCACACCTCTACATTTCTTCTGGGAGAGAGAATCGGTGAGGGTCCACTTCTGTCCTAATTATCTATAGCCAGGAGGTGAGAGTCACATCATACAAATCTGACTCACAAGATCGTCCTGATGGGTTGAGGGAAAGGAAGGGGTAAGTTCTCTGTGAAGGGAAATTGTGGGCTGTATAGTCAAAGATGATTATAATAGTGCATCAGGTATTAGACGCTTTCAGGGTGCTAGAGAAGAAATTATTCAGTTCAGTGGTGGCTTGTTTAAAACATTTATGTTGTTAGGAGTTTGTGAATTAATTAGTTTGTGAATTAACTAATTATTGAATTAACCTGGGACAAGCTCATGCAGTCTGGTGGCCTAGGCCTCTGTCACTGTTGCCCTGCTTTCTTCCTCCAAAATATTCTCTAGCAGTGCCAAGCACAGTGGTGGAAGAGAGGCAGAGTAGTTGGAGTCTGAAGTCCCTCACCTCTTCTTCAAGCAGAGCGGCTTTTCTACCCTTGTCTCCTCCAGTTGCGTAATTTCAATACTCCTACTGGTGCAGTCCTTAAAAAGGTCCCTGCTACAATTTAACCTGGTGAATCCACTCTTCCTTCTTCTCTCAAATGTGGGAGTGGAGGGGGGATCTACTGTACTCACTTTTTTTTTAAGGCTCTCTCTCCTGTACTCCTCATCCTCTTTCTCTTGTGCATTGAGAGTTTATTATCTCTTTGCATGTCAGAGAATGAGAGTGAATGTGTGTGCAGGAATCTAGTGGAAGAGCCAGTGATAGTAACTTTCTTAATAGATACTGGTAGGCCAGACACGGAAGATCTAATAAGAGGCTTAAATAATTCTGTAACAGAAGATTTTCTGCCTAGAAGGCTTGAGGGTTTGGTTCCTTACTTGCCATCCTGGTATCTTCGGGTGCTGTTGGGATGCAGAGGGAGAATGGGAAGTTAATGGGGAAGGGGAGTGTTGAGGTTAGAGGTCCTCATCCCTCCAAGCTGCCAACTATTGGGCAAAGAAATATACTAATACATATGATAGATGTTAACAGAATTCACTATGTAATTCAAAGCTGTTGTGGATACAACTCAATTTCCAGGAGGACTTCATTTAAGATCACGTCTATGAAAGCACATTCAAAACCAAATATTTAATTTAAAATGAAATAGGTAATTTTTTATAGTCAGTAAACCAAGATATTCTTAGCTGTGGTAGACATTTTTGTGTTTGTTTGCTCCTTAGGTCTGCACCCTCCCTCTGGTAAACATGAATATCTTTTCTGATAAAGGTGGCATTTTTCTAACAAATTCTCCAAATGTTTCTCTTTTCTCAGCATTTTTTCCTTTGTTTTTCTGGATTGGATCTTAGCTAGTTCTATTAAAAAAATTTTTTTTTTGAGATGTAATTCTTATACCGTAAAATTCAGCTTTTTAAAGTGTGCAATTCATTGGTTTTGGTCTATTCACAAAGTTATACAACCATCACCACTATTGAATTTCAGAACATTTTCATCACGCCCAAAGAAACCCATGCTCATTAGCAGTCACTCCCTTTGCCCTCTTTCCCCCAGCTCTCAGCATCTGCTAATCTATTTTGTCTCTATGGATTTGCCTATTCTGGACATTTCATAGAAATAAAATCTTACATGTGGCCTTTTGTGTCTGGTTTCTCTCATTTAACATAATCTTTTCAGGTTCATTCTTGTAGATGTATCAGTACTTCATTCTTTTTTATGGCCGAATAATATTCCATTGTATGGAATATACCACATTTTGTTTATCCGTTTATGAATTTATGTACATTTGGGTGATTTCCACTTTTTGACTGGTGTGAACATTTATCTACAAGTGTATAAGTATTGTGTGGACATATGTTTTCGATTGTCTTGGATATATAACTAGGAGTGGAATTGCTGGGTCATGTGGTTACTCTATTTAAGTTTTTGAGGAACTGCCTAACTCTTTTCCAACTGCTACACCATTTTTCATTCCCACCAGTAGTGTATAAGGGTTCTGCTTTCTCCACATCCTTGTGAAGTGGTATCTCATTGCGGTTTTGGTTTGCATTTTCCTGATGACTAGTGATGTTGGACATCTTTTCATGTGCTTATTGGCCATTTGTTTATCTTCTTTGGAGAAATATCTATTCAGACCTTTTGCCCATTTTTTTAATTGGGTTGTTTGCTTTTTTATTACTGTTTATGTTCTTTACATGTTCCAGTTACAAGTTCTTAGTCAGATATATGGTTTCAAACATTTCCTTCCTTTTTATGGACTGTCTTTTCACTTTTTTGATCGTGTACTTTGAAGCACAAATGTTTTTAATTTTATCTGTTTTTTGTTGCTTATGCCTTTGATGTCAAATCTAAGAAACCATTGCCTTATCCAGTGTCAAAGATTTATTCCTGTTTTCATCTAAGAGCTTATATTTATAGTTTTAACTTTTATATTTAGATTGTTTATCCATTTTGAGGTAATTTTTGTTTATGGTGTGTGAAGTAGAGATACAGCTTCCTTTGCATGTGGATATCCAGTTTTCGCAGAACTATTTGTTGAAAAGGCAGTTCTTTCCCCGCTGAGTTGTCTTGACAGCTAGTCTGTTTTTATTCAGGAATCTGAATTTAAGAAATTCACAGTTGAATTGAAGTTGAAGGTAAAAGTGATTTGGAATCAATTGGTATCATGTCCAAACTATCCTCTATGAATGTTCATTTTGAACCCACTAGTAACATGGTCATTTCCCTAGACTTTTTGGAAAAATGGTGTGAAACAAATTAGATTTTTTTTGTGTGACTTTGCAGAGAACAATATAAACGTAACATAGACATTCAGAGTTCTCCATTTGGTTATTCATACAAGTCAGTAAAAAAGCAGATCTAGATTATGCCACAAAAGGTATATTTTTTTTGTTTGTTCTTCGGGGTTTTTTTTGATATTAGCATTGGAGATGCGTGGTTTTCAACTGTGTGACCTTAGACAAATTATTTGACCTTTTTCCCCCCAATCTGGTAATGGCTTTAATAATATATTTAAAATTTCTTATTCTTTTCTTCATCTTTTTCTTTCTTTCATTCTTTTTTTTTTAATGAAAATGCAGAAAAATCCAAAAAGAAAAGTAAAATTCTTTCTTAAATCTTTATATAACTGCCTTTAATGTGGATTTTTTTTCCTTAGTTTTTCTTTTTTTTTTTAGGTTAATTCCAAAACTCAAAAATAAAGCATGTCTTTCTATATATCTCGATTTTTCTTTCAACTCTATAAACAGTATCTGTTGCTTGACTCTCTAGTAGATAAGAAATTTAGGTCATTTCATTTTCCACCTGCCCTAGCACTTTGATTTCTACCAGTTACATTTTTGTTGCTAATTCTCCTGTTGATTATTTTAAACTTTTTGTAACAGTTAGATTTCTCTTTCTTGACCTGTCAGTTTTAGACACTATCTCTTTAGTTCCCAGTCTTAAAGAGGATTTAGCACCCATCTTTTTCCCTTTGTTTCTCACAGCCTCCACCTTTCTTCCCCATTCTAGCCTTCATTTTCTATTGATACTACGTTGTCAAGATTTATAGCATTTATATTATGGTTTATAACTCCTCTAAACTTCTCTGTGCTCCTGGAAGATTCTAGAAACTGAATACTAATAACCAGCCTTTGTAATATGTGTGCTGATATAAGTATTAGTTACTATAGAGCCAAGTAGTGTGGAGCTGTTGAGGAACTTCTGTGTTGTTAAACCTGGGCTCCTGAAAGCAGAAATACAATAAAGCCCTGCATGATTGTGGAGAGCTCATGGAAATCATTTTTAAACTTTAATATCATTGGGTTCACCAAAAGGTTCTTTCCTTTTTTTTTCCATAAGATGGCCCTGGTAGCACTGAGTTATCTTTAACTTCATTTGAAACAATTTTGTTAGCTTGTATGTGACAGCTGTCATATCAGCGTGCATTTAAAAAAAGACTTATCAAAATTGGTGAATTTTTGTGTAGCCATTTTAATATTGAAGATGGAAGAAAAAAAGCAACATTTTCACCATATTATGCTTTATTATTTCAAGAAAGGTAAAAACGCACTGAAACACAAAAAAAGATTTGTGCGGTGTATGGAGAAGGTGCTGTGACTGATCGAACATGTCAGAAGTGGTTTGCGAAGTTTCATGCTGGAGATTTCTCACTGGACAGTGCTCCACGGTCAGGTAGACCAGTTGAAGTTGATAGTGATCAAATCGAGACATTAATAGAGAACAGTCAATGTTATACCACGCGAGAGATAACAGACATACTTAAAATATCCAAATCAAGCACTGAAAATCATTTGCACCAGCTTGATTATGTTAATCACTTGGATGTTTGTGTTCCATATAAGTTAAGCGACAAAAACCTTATTGACCGTATTTCTTCATGCAATTCTCTACTTAAACGTAATGAAAACGTTCCGTTTTTAAAACAAATTGTGACGGGCGATGAAAAGTGGATACTGTACAATAATGTGGAATGGAAGAGATTGTGGGGCAAGGGAGATAAACCACCAACAACCACACCAGAGGCCGGTCTTCATCCAGAGAAGGTGATGTGTATACGGTGGGATTGGAAGGGAGTCCTCTATTATGAGCTCCTTCTGGAAAACCAAACGATTAATTCCAACAAGTAGTGCTCCCAGTTAGACCAACTGAAAGCAGCACTCCACCAAAAGCATCCAGAATCAGTCAACAGAAAACGCATAATCTTCCATCAGGATAATGCAAGACCACGTGTTTCTTTGATGACCAGGCAAAAAAACTGTTACAACTTGGCTGGGAAGTTCTGATTCATCCGGCGTATTCACCAGACATTGCACCTTCGGATTTCCATTTATTTAGATCTTTGTAAAATTCTCTTAACGGAAAAAATTTCAATTCCCTGGAAGACTGTAAAAGGCATCTGGAACAGTTCTTTGCTTAAAAAGATAAAAAGTTTTGGGAAGATGGAATTATGAAGTTGCCTAAAGAATGGCAGAAGGTAGTGGAACAAAAGGGTGAATACGTTGTTCAATAAAGTGCTTGGTGGGACTTCCCTGGTGGCACAGTGGTTAAGAATCCGCCTGCCAAGGCAGGAGACACGGGTTTGAGCCCTGGTCTGGGATGATCCCACATGCCACAGAGCAGCTAAGCCCCGTGCGCCACAACTGCTGAGCCTGAGCTCTAGAGCCTGCGAGCCACAACTGCTGAGCCCTGGTGCCACATCTACTGAAGCCCGCGTGCCTAGAGCCCATGCACCGCAACTAAGAGTAGCCCCCTGCCCTTGCCGCAACTGGAGGAAGCCCGCGTGTGGCAATGAAGACACAACACAGGCAAAAAAAAAAAAAAAAATTGCTGGTGAAAATGAAAAATGTGTCTTTTATTTTTACTTAAAACCTGAAGGCAGTTTTTGGCAACCCAGTACAATGTGTTTTCATCTTGTAGCCATTGAACTTTTCTTGAAGATGGGCTTTCTGGAGCTCTCAACCTTTTTTTTGTAATTTGGGCAGCTTGCTTTCTGGATCTTGCTATACATTTGTCATCCTGAGATTACATTGCACTCCTGGGTTAGGTCTGTTATTTGGATCTCATGTCTTTCTCTTTTTTAGACTTCTTTTTGATTTTACTGGAATATAATCTTGAGTAGTTTTTTTTTTTTTTAATTTTATTGAAGTATAGTTGATTTACAAGGTTGTGTTAACTTCTGCTATACAGCAAAGTGACTCAGTTATACGTATATATTCTTTTTCATGTTCTTTTCCGTTCTGGTTTGTCACAGGATATTGAGTATAGTTCCCTGAGTTATGTAGTAGGACCTTGTTTATCCATTCTATATATACTAGTTGGTATCTGCTAATCCCAAACTCCCAATCCTTTCCTCCCCCCACCCCCTCTTGAGTAGTTGTTTTAGAAAGGATATGCTGGTGATAAACTTTCTAATTTCTTGAATGTTTGAAAATGGCTTGCATTTGTTCCTGATTGAAAGTTTAGATACAGAATAATAAGTTGGTAATACAGTTTTTCCTTTTGAATGTTGAAAGCTTTGCTTTAGGAATTTAAAACACTTAATATTGCTGATAGAGATCCATTACAAATCTGATCGTCATCTTCTGTGGTAACCTTGTTTACAGTCTTTATGGTGATCTTATCTTTGGTGTTGTGAAATGTGTCTAGTTGTGGGCCTTTTTCATTCCTTCTGGTGGAACCTTTTTGGTTGTAAGGTTCTTCAGGTCTGGGGAATTATCTTCTATTTTTTTGATAACTTTTTTTCCTATTTTCTCTGAGACTCTTGACAGGTGAATATCGGATTTCCAAGATTGACATTTGTTTACATTCTGGAAGGTTTCCTTGACTTAGAACTCTTTCATAGAATTTATTTTAGTAATTATATTTTTGATTTATAAGAGTTTTATCCTCTTTTTAAAATTTCTTCCCTTTTTTTAAAAATAGCAACCTGTACTTGAACTCTCTTAGGATACTAATTCCTTCAAAAAGTTCTCTTGAGTCATTTCTCAGAATTGCTAATGGTTAATAGTGATTTATGTATTTGGGTATATCATGCTAATTTAAAATTTTTAAATATTTAAATTAGTTAATAGGTACAAAAGGTTGTTTGTAACAGGAAAGATGTAGGTAAATAAACATGCATGTGCTCACCACCCAAGTTAAGAAATAGTTCATTAGGTCAGGAGGGTGCCCTTCCCTGATCACATCCACATTATATAGATATATAAAATTATATATATATAAATCACACATTTTATATATACAAATTTTTTGTTTTTGTGTGTGTTTTTAAGTTTTATACAAGTTGAATAAAGCTGTATGTATTTAGGGTGTTTTGGTTTATCATTGTTTTTGAGTTTCCATTGTATAAATACCAATTTATCCATTCTCGTTGGAAATTTGTGTAGTTTTCTTTTTTTTCCTTATCTACACTTCTGAAATCCCAAAAGCTCTGAAATGCAAAATAAATAAATAAAACTTTGTGAACAAACTTAATCTGCATTGATATGATGTTATTTGTAGTCTTTATTGATCTCATTTAATGTGAATATTTAATACAGTATGTTTCACTGTAGAAACTCTAGGAGTAGCATTGCATTGCTGGGACTTAAGGATATTCGCATCTTCAACAGTACTGGATAATGCCAGATTATTTTCCAAAGAGGAGTGTATCAGTATTTGCTCCCTCCAGGAATACAGAGGTTTTCATTCCTTAGCTTTCTTGCTAATACTTACTTTTATCAGGCTTTAAAAGTTTTTGCCAGTGAGTATGAAGTATCACCTTTTAGTTTTCAATTTTTTCCTTTTACTAATGAGTTTGAGCATCTTTTACTGTGCTGATTAACATGTTCTTCCCTCTACTGAGATTCTATTCATTTCTTTTGCCCATGTTTGTACTAGGTTTTTTTTTAAAAAAAATTTATTTCTTACTGATTTTGTTATACAATTGGATCTATCTATACTTTCTGGACTCTAGTCTCTCAGTCTAACTGCACCATCACATTGTTTTAATTACTGTAACTTTGTACAGCTTCTGTAAAAACAAACTTCTATTGCTATAGGGCATACATATGTATAGAAAGAAAATACACAGATCATGAGAGTACAGCTAGATGAATTTTCTCAATATAACCATATGCAGGTCAGGAAATAGAACATTACTGGCACCCTAGAGAGTTCCCTTGAGGTCTCTCCCGGTGACTAACCTCTTCCTTCTTAAAGATCCCTACTGGCCAGACTTAAACATCTTTGAGTAGTTTTGCCTATTTTTTGAACCTTATGTAAATGGAACTATATTATGTGTATATTTTTTGTGTCTCACCTCTTCCTCTCAATTTTGTTTGCAAGATTTATCCTTATTGTTGTATGTAATTGTAGTTTTTTTGTTCATTCCCTTCCAATAGCAAAATAATAGAGTTCTAGTTGCTCCTTGTCCTTTCTCATCCACCCTTTTAATTTTAGACATTTTGGTGGATGTTTAGTGGTTTTAATTTGAATTCCCCTAATGAGAAATGATGTTAAGCCCCTTTTAATATACTTACTGGCCATTTGGATGTCTTTTGTGAGGTGGCTTGCCAAGTCTTGTGTCCATTTTTATATTGGGTCTTTTTCATACTGATTTGTAGGAGTTTAATATATGTCCCAGATACCAGGACTTGCAGGTTATATTTTGCAAATATCTTCTGGTTTTCCCAGCCCTATAAGTCTATTCAAAGTTCTGCTGGATTTCTTAACTTATCAATTGCCCTTTTTCCATTGGCAGTTATCTCCAGGGGAAAAGAGGCATCAAATGTTAGATTCCATTTTCTAGGCTTCCCTTCTTTCCACAGTCTTGGCCTCCCAGGTTCTTGCTGCCTTTTGTAGTGCTTCTTGTCTTCAAACAGATGTTTTTTATATTATGTTTAGTTGTTAAAGTTTTCATAGGGAGGGTTGGTATGAAACCGTCTAGTCAGTCATTGAGGGACACAGAAGTAGGCCAGGTCCTCCTGCCTTGTACTTCTTCAAGGAACTTCTTGCTGGTTTGCTCCTCCATAAAATTTTAGTATCATTTTTTAAAGTTATATAGATACACACATGCAACCTGTTGGGATTTTGATGGGAAATGCATTGAATTTGTAAACCAGTTTGAAGGGAACTACTAGCATTTTGTTATTAAGTTTCTTAACCATGAACATTGTAGTATCCATTTATTTAGGTCTTTTACAGTCTCTTTCAGTAAAGTTTTATAATTTTCTTCAACTAAACTTTTGCAAGTATTTTGTTAGATTTATTTCTAGGTACCTTAATTTTGTGTCATATCATTAATGGTATCTTTTAAAATTGTATTTTCTACCTTGCTGGTGTATAGAAGTACAATTTGACTTCGTATAACAACCTTGCTATCCTTCTAATTGTGATAAATTGTATAGAATTCTTTAGGATTTTCTGTGTGGACAGATCTATCTGTGAATAATGACCTCTTTGTTTCCTCCTTTCCAATTCTTATGCTTTTTTTTTTCTTTCTTTTTCTTGTCTTAATGTGCTGGCTAGGATCTCCAGTACAATGTTGAATAGAAGCGGTGATGGGGGCATCCTGATCTTGTTCCTGATTTTAAAGGGAATGCTATCAGAGTTTCACAGTTAAGTATGCTGCTTGCTGTAGGTTTATTGTAGATAACCTTTTCAGGTTAAGGGTGTTCCTTTCTATTATTAGCTTTTTAATTAAAAAGAAAAAGAATGGATGTTGAAGCTTATCAGAAGCTTTTTCTGCATCTTTTGAAAGGATCATATGTTTTTCTTCTGTAACCTGTTAACATGATGAAATACATTGATTGATTTTCTAATATTTAAACCAACCTTGTGTTCCAAATATAAAGTCAGCCCTGGTCTGTCCCTTTTTTCCATTATTGGACTCAGTTTGAATATAGTTAATGTAGGATTTTTGTTTCTAATAATGAGTAATATTGATTGACCTATAATTTAAAAGATATATATACTTTTCCTCTTTCTTCTGGAGGAGTTTATGTAAGATTAGAATAATTTGTTTCTTGAGTGTTTGGTAGAACTCCCTTGTAGAATTGTTACTGTTTTCTTTGTGGGACACATCTTAATCACTGATTCAATTGCTTTGGTTATATGATTGCTCATATTTTCAATTTTCAGACTGGTTTTGGTAGGTTATACTTTTATAGAAAGTTGTCCATTTCATTCACGTTCTTGAATTTATGGCATTAAATTGTTAGTCTCTTATTTTGTAGTTACTGTCCTTTTTATCTTTTTTTTAAAATGCTACTCTTTTCTTGATGAGTTTTAAAAGCTAAAAGTGCCAATTTTAAACAGCTTTTCAAAGAATCACATTTTTGTCCTTTTTATGCTCTTTAATGTATCCTCCCCCTACTTAATTGCTGCTTTCTTTCTTTCTTTTATACTTCCTTTGGGTTTATTTCTATTCCTTTTCTAATTTCTTAAGTTGGACACCTTGCTTATTAACTTTTAGCACTTTGACAGGCTTAATTGATCATGAATTTCTATGTATTTGCTTTCCCTGCATCACACAAGGGATGAATTCTTTAATTTATGAGTTACTTAAAAGTTTTATTTCCAAACATATGGGTGATCCTTTAGTTAATTTGGTTATTGATTTGTAATTGTGTTGTGGTTAGGCAGCATGATCTGTATGATACCGTCCTTTGAAATCTGTTGCGACTGTGGTCAGTTTTTTGTATTTGAAGAGAATGTGTATTTTCTATTTGTTGGTGCAAAGTTTTATATATGTCCAGTAGTTAGGCTTGTTAATTCTGTTGTTCAAATCTTATATCTTTGTTTTTTTAGAGAGCAGGTGTATGTTAGTCTTTTACTAGAATTATTTTTTCAGTTTCCTTGTAGTTTCTTTCAATTTTAAAAATACATTTTAAAGTTGTTATTAGTACATGAAAATTTAAGTTTATCATATATTGCTGTTGAATTGAAACTTTTACTCTGTGTAGTGACTCCTTATGTCTAGTAATGCTTTTTGTATTACATACTACTGTTTGATATTATCATACCTATTATTATTTTTTTGGTCAGCTAGTTTTGCCTGATATTTAAAATTCTCCCTTCCCCTACATTTTTGTGTTCTTTTATTTTAATTTGTGAATGTCATGCTATTGAATTAAAAAATTAATCTGCTGTAATAGTATTGGTCTTTGTAATTTTAAATTAAACATTTTATTAAAATAATTGTCAATTCACTGCCAGTTTTAAGAAGTAATACAGAGATATCTGTGTACTCTTTACTCAGTTTCCCCCATTGGTAATGTCTTGCAAAACTAGTACAATATCACAACTAGGGTATTGATACTGACACAATATACAGACCATTTCCATCACCACAAGGATCCCTCATATTATTATTTTTATAGCCAGACCCATTTCCTTTCCATCCTCTTAATCTCTAGGACCCACTCGTTTGTTCTTCATTTCTATGATTTTGTCGTTTCAAGAATGTTATATAAATGGGCTCATACAGTTTGTTACCTTTGGGATTCGGTTTTTTTCACTCAGCATAATTCTCTAGAAATTCATCCATGTTGTTAAATGTATTGGTAGGTCATCCTTTTTTACTGTGAGTAGTAGTCCATGGTATGGATTTGTTTAACCATATACCTGTTGAAAGACATCTGAGTTGTTTACAGTTTTTGGCTATTATGAATAAAAGTGCTATGAAGATTTGTGCCTAGGGTTTGTTTTTTTTTTTTTTTGACATAAGTTTTCATTTCTCTGGGATAAATGCCAGGAGTGCAGTTGCTGGGTTGTATGATTACTGTGCATATAGCTTTTTAAGAACTTGCCAGACTGTTTTCCAGAGTGGCTGTACCATTTTACATCCCTACCAGCAATGTATGGAGTGATCCAGTTTTTCTGCATCCTTGTCAGCATTTGGTGTTACCACTGTTTTTGATTTTAGCCATTCTGGTATGTACCTAGTGATATCTTAGTAAGGTTTTAATTTGCACTCCCCTAATGGCTAATGATACTGAACATATTTTCATTTGTTATTTTTCTTCTGTGTATCCCCATTGATGAAATGTCGCTTCATGTCTTTTGTCCTTTTTTCTAATTGGATTGTTTTTTTCCTGTTGAGTTTTGAGAGTTCTAGATATATTCTAGATACTAGTCCTTTGTTGGATTGTCTTTTCATCCTTTTAGCAGGGTCTTGCAAGGGCACAAGTTGTTAATTTTGGTGAGGTTCAGTATATTACTGTTATGCCTTTTGTGAATCTTGCTCTGAGTGTCAAGTATGCAAACTCTATGCTTAGCCCTAGATCTTGAATATTTTCTTCTGTGTTTTCTTCCCTAAGTTTTACAGCTTTTTTCTAACATTTAAGCGTATGATCCATTTGGAGTTATTTTTTATATAAAATGTGAGACTTAGGTGGAAATTCGTTTTTTGGTCTATGGATGCGCAGTTGCTCCAGCACCATTTGTTGAAAGGCTGTCTTTCCTTCATTAAGTTACTTTTGCACCTTCACCAAAACTATTTGGGTGTATTTGTGTAGGTCTGTTTCTGGATTCTCTGTTGTGTTCCACTGACTTTTATGTCTATCCCTCTACTAATACTACATACAGTCTTAATTACTGAGCTAAGTTGTGAAATAGGATAGACAGATTCCTCTCTCTCTGTGCTTTTTCAAAATTGTTTTAGGTCTTCTAGTTCCTTTACCTTTCCATGTAAATTTTAGAATAATCTCATCTCTATCCATAAAAAGTCTTGGTGAGATTTGGGTAGGAATTGTGTTAAATCTGTGTATCAATGTAGGGAAAATTGATATTGTTACTTTGTTGATTCTTCCAATCCACAAAGAATCCGTTTATTTAGATCTTTTTAGGCTTCTTTCATTAGTGTTTGTAGTTTTCAGCAAACAAGTCCTGTATATGTTTTGTTATATTTTTAAACATATGTATTTTCATTTTCCTAGGAGTGATTATAAATAGTATTGTGTTTTTAACTTGTTTTCACATGTTCTTTTTAGTATATAGAGATGTGATTGGTACTTGTGTGTTGGTTTTGTATCCTGCTACCTTGCTGAACTCAGTTATTGGTTCTAGTAGTTGTTTTGCAGATTCCTTGGGATCTGCAAATACAGGCAGTTTTATTTTTTTCTTTTCAACCCCTATGTCTTTTCTTTTTGTTGTCTTATTCCACTAGCTAGAACTTCCAGCACATCCTTGCCTCATTCCCAGTCTTAGGGGGAAGTATTCATTCTTTCACCATTAAGTATGTTAACTCTAAATTTTTTCGTAGGTGCTTTCTGTCAAGTTCAGGAGGTTCTCCTCTATTCCTGTTTTTCTGAGAATTTTTATCATGAGTGGGCATTGCATTTGTCAAATGCTTTTTTCTTCATTGCTGTATATATAAAAGATTATGTATATATAATCACGTGATTTTCTTTTTTAGTTGTTAATATGGTGTACTTCATTGATTTCAAACATTGACCCAACCTTGTATCCCTGGAATAAAAACTTCACTTGGTCTTGGTGTTAATTCTTTTTATATATTGCTCAATTCTATTTGCTAATACTTTAAGTATTTTAGCATCTGTGTTCGTGAAGGATGTTGGTTTGTAGTTTTATTTATTTATTTATTTTTTATTTTTTATTTTGCGGTATGCGGGCCTCTCACTGTTGTGGCCTCTCACGTTGCGGAGCACAGGCTCCGGACGTGCAGGCTCAGTGACCATGGCTCACAGGCCCAGCCGCTCCGCCGCATGTGGGATCTTCCCCGACCGGGGCATGAACCCGCGTCCCCTGCATCGGCAGGCGGACTCTCAACCACTGCGCCACCAGGGAAGCCCTGTAGTTTTATTTTTTGAACTGTCTTTGTTTGGTTTTGGTATCAGGATAATACTAGCGTCATAAAATGAATTTGGAAGTCTCTCATATTCTATTTTCCAGAAGAAATTATGTAGAATCGGTGTTAATTCTTATTTAAATGTTGGGTAGAATTCTCCAATAAAATGATCTGGGTGTGTGGTAATTTCTTTTTTTTTGGAGTTTTAAAATTAAGAATTAAATTTCCTGAATAGCTAGGGGGATATTCAAATTATCAGTTTCATATTGAGTAAGTTTTGGTGGTTTGTGTTTTTCAAGGAATCGATCCATTTCAACCAAGTTGCCAAATTCATGTGTGGAGAGTTGTTCTTAGTATTCCCATATTATCTTTTTGATGCTGTGGTTTCTGTAATGATATCCCCTAATCTTGCTATTTTAATTGGGAAGTTTATTTCATTTTTTTGTTGTTGAGATTATTGATATATTTGCATTTATTTCTACCCCTTCATTTTGAGCATATTGCTTTTGCTGGGTTTTGTTGCCCTATCTGTTTTCTTGCTGTCTTTTGGGTTGTTCATTTTCCTTCCCTCTTTTTCATGTTTTCCCCATTTTACTAGTTGTGAAATTAGTACTTTTTTTTGTTTTGCTTTCTCACAGACTCTTGAAGTTTTCTTGAATTTTCTCTTGAAACTTTAATATATGTATGTAAATCTAAAATTACTTTCTTTTCCTTCCTTGCCTGTAGAATACTTTAGACTGCTTACCACTCTTCATGCATGCCATTTTGCCCAGCACTTTTGTTCTATCTTTTCTTAGCCTCACAAATTTGATATTATAATTTTATCCAGTTAACTATCTCCCTCCCCAGGTTTGTCATTTTCTTTGCTCATCATTCTGCTGTCTTAATACTCATTCCTTTAGATTACTCTGGTTCAACAGTGATGGGCTTTTACTTCCCTTCAATGTGTTAGGTATGCTTTCCTCCTTAGGATTTTTGCACCTGCTGTGTCCTGTGCCTTGGAATGCTTTTCCTCTGATATCCATTGGGTGCTTTATTACTTTTTCAGTTACTTACTCAGTTACTTTCTCAGGGAGCTCTACTTTCTTTAAAATTGCAAATCCTCGGGCTTCCCTGGTGGCGCAGTGGTTGAGAGTCCGCCTGCCGATGCAGGGGACACGAGTTCATGCCCCGGTCCGGGAAGATCCCACATAACGTGGAGCGGCTGGGCCCGTGAGCCATGGCCACTGAGCCTGCGCGTCCGGAGCCTGCGCTCCGCAATGGGAGAGCCCACAACAATGAGAGGCCCGCATAACGCAAAAAAAAAAAAAAAAAAAAAATGGCAAATCCTCTACCTCTTCACTTCATTTCCTTTTCCTCCTTTATTTTTGTCCATTGTGTTCATCACCACGTCATATTATGTATTTTATTTAATTCTTTGTTGTAAGTTTGATCTGTCAAGATTCACTGGAACTTTATTATATTTATAACTTAAGTTGGGGAGAGAGAATTGACATCTTTTCAGCATTTACTACTTTTGCCTAGTAACATAATATATTCCTTAATTTATTCAAGGTTTTTAAAAAAATGTACTATCAGTTTTTCTTAATGTAGGTCTTGCAAATTTTTAAAATTTATACCTTTGCATTTCATATCCTTATGTTACCTAGATTCATTTTAAAAAATACTGTTTTCCCTGATAAGTCATTTGAAAACCTATTTGATGTACAGAGAATTCAAAAAATTTTGTTGACTCATTATTATTGGGTCTGATTTTTCAGTGGATTTTCTTTTATTTCCAATATAAAAATTTCTATCATTTGTAAATTGTTAATGTTACTTTTAAGTTTTTTACTGTCTAGGTTCTTTGGAATTCTTTTAAATGGCAAAATGTAATGTGTATTTTATAGGTCTTTATGATCCACTGTTTCATCTTTAAGTATATTTGTTATTGATTTCTGATAGGTATTCTTTATCATGCTAAGAGTTTCTTTCTATTCCTGTTTGTTGAGAGGCTTTGTCAGGAATGGATATTATCGAATGCTTTTCTAGCGTTTATCCACATAATCATATGGCTTTTTTGTGAATCAATAAATCTTTTGTATTGTTTTCATTCTTTGTCAATTTTCAGAATACTAATGAGTTGGTTTCCCAATATTTTCTAAAGGAGATCAGTGAGTTGTTTTTTAAGTATCATTATGTGCAAATAATATTTAATATATTTGATGTTTTTGAATCGGATGCAGTTATTAGTCTTTTTGCTGCTCAAATCGGCTTGTCTTCGGCTACTGGGTTGTTTTCTGTGTCCTTCTGACAAGATTCCAGTAGTCTTTGATAATTTCTTTGCTTTCTGAATAGGATGTTGTAGGCTTATCTTGTGCATTTTCTACCCCAGACTTGCCAGTTTCCTCAAGGAGCCTGGGTTCTTTTTGTGGGAAATGGTATTTAGACCACAATCTTTTTATCCTAGCTTTAAACAAACTGACATTTTTTGTTTAATTAAATCTAAAATACTTTCAGGTTAATAGTAAAGTTGGGAAGATAGTACAGTGCCATATACCCCACAACCAGTTTCCCATTCAAGCAAACTTTTTACTATGGAAGCATTCTAACTTACAAAGGTAGAGAATTCCCCGTGTACCCAATACCCAACAGTTATCACCTCTGGTCTTTTTTCGTGTATGTCCTCACCTACTCCCCACAAATGATTTTAGAGGAAATTCCATATATTTTATATAAGTTTTATTCATAAATATTTCAGTATGTGACTATAAGGACAGAAATAATCTTAACCAAGTAATTTACTAAATTTATGTTAAACCATTTTTATTTTTGTAGATTAAACTTTATTTGGGTACTTTGAGGGCTTTTGTGTCTGTACTCATAGGAAACATTGATGTGTTACAAAAAGACTCATTATCATCTCTCTTGGGAAATGAGAAAGAATAGGTGGTATACTAGGTGTTTCGTCAGGCTCTTGCCTAAACTTTTGGTTGGATGAGTGGATTCCCCTGCTGAAGTTTGAAAAACAATAATTTGCATATTTTAAAAACTTGTGTTCAACCATTTTTTCCATGTTTGTCTTCTATCCTGTATTTGATTTTGACTCTTTTTTTAAAAAAAATATATTTATTTATTTATTTTTGGCTGTGTTGGGTCTTCGTTTCTGTGCGTGGGCTTTCTCTAGTTGCGGCAAGCGGGGGCCACTCTTCATCGCGGTGCACAGTCCTCTCACTGTCGCGGCCTCTCTTGTTGTGGAGCACAAGCTCCAGATGCACAGGCTCAGTAGTTGTGGCTCACGGACCCAGTTGCTCCGCGGCATGTGGGATCTTCCCAGACCAGGGCTCAAACCCGTGTCCCCTGCATTGGCAGGCAGATTCTCAACCACTGCGCCACCAGGGAAGCCCAGATTTTCTGACTCTTATGCTCTTGAACAGTTTAAGGAACAGAATTCCATCTTTTCCTTGAAGAGTTAGTAGAATTTATTTACTAAGCTATCTTGTCTGGATAGATACTTTTGGAAGTGGAGGGGGACAAAGATAATATACTTCTTGAATCAGATTGAGTAATTTATATTTTTCTAGGAAATAACTTACGTCTATATCTTTAAGTTATTAGAATATAACAGCATGTGCTGTTCTCTTTGTTTTAAGAAATTTGCTTAGTATTTGTGGTCTTTATGTTTCTTTTCTCATTCTCAGGACCGTATTCATTTTCTTTGCCTTTTTTTGGCCTGACTTTACAGGCTTCTTGCATTTTGCTTTCTAAGTCATGTTTTCTTGCTTTTATCCTTTAATTCTTCACTCTTTTTGAGGGTGTGTGTTTGTTACTTTTTTGCTTCTCGAATTGACTACTCAATTTATTTTAAATCTTGTATAAAATGGAAGCATTTAGGGAGATGGTCTCCCAAGCTTTGGCTTATTTTATAGGTTTTTAAAATGTGTTTTTTTTATTGTTTCTTTTAATAGATGATTTTCAATTTTGATTTTTTTTAGCTGAGTAGTTATTTTTATCAGTGCGTTGTGAGGAAGAGAGCCACATCAAGTATCTCAAGTAAAAAGGGATTTAATTATAGGGACTACATGATTTCACAGGAGTGCAGGGCCAGGAACTGGGGCCTCTTGTGACTTCTGGAATTGCAGTATCTTTCTAACTGGCCATATAGTTTTTCTTACGGCATCAGCTCAAACATGCCTTTGATGTATTGATTATGTACCTGATATTTTTTTAATCCATTCTTACTTATAAGTGGTGTAGATTGTTTTAATATTGTAGTTGGGATAGGCGATATTAATAATGTGATTTGTCAGTTTCCATCAGCAGCTCCTTTCCCTTCCCCATATTAGACATAATAGCAGATGGAGGATTTACAAAGCTGTATTGTTCTTTACCATGACTTTTTTTTAAATAGATCTTTATTGGAGTATAATTGCTTCACAGTATAAATACTGTGTTAGTTTCTGTTGTACACCAAAGTGAATCAGCCACATGCATACATATGTCTCCATATTCCCTCCCTCTTGAGCCTCCCTCCCACCCTCCCTATCCCACCCCTCTAGGTTATCACAGAACATCAAGATGATCTCTCTGTGCTATGTTGCTGCTTCCCACTAGCTAATTACTTTGCGTTCAGTAGTATATATATGTCGATGCTACTCTCACTTCGCCCCAGCTTCCCCCTCCCACCCTGTGTCTTCAAGTCCATTCTCTATGCCTACATCTTTCTTCCTGCCCTGCAACTAAGTTCATCAGTACCTTTTTTTTTTTTAAGGTTCCATATATATGTGTTAGCTGACCCACTAGAGCTTCCCCAAATTCTGTGCTATTTTTGACAATTTTATAGCACTTTCAAGTGGCCTTCACTCCTATATGTAATGTTTCAGTTATATAAAGTCCCAGCTTTAAAATTTTTTAATAATTTTGTGTTATTTAAATTTGACGAAGAAAAAGATTGATTTAAATTTCTAGTCTTAATTTATTTAGCTTTTCTTTAGAAATAAGATTGCTTATGTATCTTTTTAAAAATAAGTTATGCCAACATAGTTCTCTGTAGTTCATGAATTTCCTTAAAGTCAGTCAGCAAACATTTATTGAGAAATTTCTGTGTATAGAGCACATAGCAATTGTAACTGAAGTATTAGAGGGCAGACTTTGGGAGGCAGCAGGATGAACTGGATAAAATCCACTTGAAAAAAATTAGACTAGAAATGTAGACATCAGAGATTGGTGGAAAGTAACAGCTGAAATACGTTCTTGGTAGTATTCATAGCAGGCTCACCTTAGCTGGTGGCTGCTGAAATTGGTTGAAGACAGAGTTAAAAAAAAAATAAAAGCATCACTTTAAGGAGAAGTGGGATCCAGCAAAGTTTGCCAAGAAAAACATATTCATAGAATTTGACTTAGTAATCTCCTCAGAGAATATCTTAATAGTGAATGCTAAATAAAGGAGAGTTTTTTTTGTTGTTGTTTTAAAATAGAAATTGATGACCAGAAAGATAATGTGACTTTGCCAAGGTCCTGAGTCTTGATGCCAGGACTCGACCTTCAACTAGTGATTGCTGGTGTGAAGTTTTCCACAGGGTACCATTGACTCTCAACACCATCATCTTTGAGCAAGTGCCTGGCAATACTTTATTTTGGCAACATTTTGCAGTGCAAAGACTGTCCTGTCTCCTCTTGTTTCCTTTGCCCTTCCCTAAACCGGGGGATTTCTGTTTTGCTTCAGAATCCTGTGATTCTGCATTCATAGTTGTAAGCCTTTCTCTCTTTCTTCCTTTTCATTTGTATGTTTACAATAGCTGTTAGACCAATTACTTCAGCATTCTTTGCCAAATAAAGTTACCATTGGAAATAAGTATTATGAGACCTCCCAGAAATTCCTTTTTGAGAGTCAAGCTTTAGGGTACCTTGTACTCTATTTTGTCATTTCTGTAAAACAAGTTTCCTTAAAGTGAAGAATACCTGAAAATAAGTGTAAGGAGAGAAGCAGTGTATTCTGAGTTAGTTTGATTTCTTTAGAAAAAAATCACAGAAAGCGTGATTGTTGTTAGCATTCTCCATGATTTAATGCTATTTATGCTACTGTAATATAAGCAGATTTCAATTGAAGTATTTTTTTAGGATTGAGGACTCTGGGAAAGATGCATTGCATTTCTTGCTTGGGAGGAAACTTCCAAAAGCTATCATAGTCCTTATTATGCATGAAACCTTGACTGTTACTGGTGTGCCATGAGATAGGCCAAAAATTTTCTTGTTTTCCATCTTTGTTGTTCATAGCATAAGGGGTAAGATAAATAAAATCTTCCTTTTACACATGGGGGAAATGAAGCGAGTTAAAGTATAACGATCATGGTATTTGTGATATATGTTGTTATTAGAGTATGATTTAGAGCCGTACTGTCCAGTGTGGTAGCTACTAGCCACATGTGGCTCCCTAAGCACTTGAAGTGGTGGTAGTCCGAATTGAGATGTGCTCCAAGTGTGAAATACACACTGGATATTGAAGACCTAGTATGAAAAAGATCTCATTGACACTTAAAAAATGACTATTTTTAAACCACAAAAACTGATTTCATCTTGAAATAATACTTTTTGATATATTGGGTTAAATAAAGCATATTATCAAAATTAACTTAAAATTTATTTTAATGTGGCTACTAGAAAATTTAGAATTATATATGTGGTTCCTATTTCTATTGGACAGCACTGATCAAGAGTATAAAATGGTTGCTAGGATTATAACTCAGTATTCTCTGACTTGTACAATATGAAATTTGGAGACATGGTATATGAAGTAGAATTATGATACAGCTTGTACATGCAGATTACTTTGATATATTTAAATTTGTTTGCATTTTGGAAAACTAGCAAGTATTGCCAACAATTATTTTAAAAACCAGAGTTATAGCAATTGTTCCTGGGCTGTCAATGAGACTTAAAAGTGCAGAACGGAGGAATTATGAATCACTGCCAACTGTAGGTATGGCCACTGCATCCTCACCAGGTTGAGAAGGAATCCCAGGCAGCTGTAGAGTGTGCAGCACTGAGGAGGAGGGCTGGGGAAAGTTTCCTTAAGGTCGGTTTCTGAAAGGGCTTTTGCTCAGCTCCAGGTCTTACTCCTCTTTCTGGCCAGATGGTGCATGTGTGGTACAGATAAATCTGACCCAAGTGTGGTTTACCTCTGAGTTCAGAATTGGCTGAAAATGACTTAAGTAGGTGGGTTTATGAGGCAGTAAGTGGTTAGAATTTACTAGGTTTTGTTGAATTATATAGAAGGCTCCTGTGAAACAGGAACTACTTATAATCTTCATTTTATACCCAAGAACAAGTAGGTAGAGTGGCAAGGAGGGTATCTTGCCTTTTAAGATTTATGACCACTCATATCCTTCCTCTTCAAAGCTATTTTTCACATTGGATACTTAGCTGGGAATCATTTTAGAAGTTTGACTGCTAAATAAGATGTATGTGGTTTTTAGCTTTAATATTTAAAAACGTTCTTATTTTCTTATGTTGTGTGTTCCTTAATATTTGAGCTGGGGTAAAAAAATTCATTGGATTTTGTATTACAGTTCTGTCTTGATTTTGTAGATTTCTTGCTTAACCTCAGAAGTTTTACAGGTACGTTGTTGCAGAAGCCTAAATTTTTTTGGTTAATTGGTGATGATACTGTAACAGACATTACATTGTGTATTGGTAGGGCTTAGTTTTGAAGAGGAACATTTTCATTGGTTTAGATTTCATAGTGATAAAGCAAATATGGGTTTACACTTGGGCATAATCATATAATGAAGTGGTTAGCAGAAACCAATAGATCATAGATTACCAAAATTGAGTACAACAAAGCATAATTAACACTATAACTTGACTGTAATTGGTGGGGGAGGGGTGGTGGCTATAGAAACAATAACAATTCTAAGTGATATGCGAAAATGCTGGTTACTAGCACATGTCAGTTGATAGAATGCTAGAAAAATCAGATTTTACAGCGTATTTTAGATAGGATTTTTATATGCTTGAGGCCTACTATTGGCTTATATCCCTTTTTTTTTTTCTTTCCTTTTAGAATATGGTTTCTAGTTTTAGGGTTTCTGAACTACAAGTGTTACTAGGCTTTGCCGGAAGGAATAAAAGTGGACGCAAGCATGACCTCCTGATGAGGGCGTTGCATTTATTGAAGAGCGGCTGCAGCCCTGCGGTTCAGATTAAAATCCGAGAATTGTATAGACGCCGATACCCACGGACTCTTGAAGGCCTTTCTGATTTATCCACAATCAAATCATCGGTTTTCAGTTTGGATGGTAGCTCCTCACCTGTAGAACCTGACCTGTCTGTGGCTGGAATCCACTCGTTGCCTTCCACTTCAGTTACACCTCACTCGCCGTCCTCTCCTGTTGGTTCTGTGCTGCTTCAAGATACTAAACCCACGTTTGAGATGCAGCAGCCATCTCCCCCAATCCCTCCTGTTCATCCGGATGTGCAGTTAAAAAACTTACCCTTTTATGATGTCCTTGATGTTCTCATCAAGCCCACGAGTTTAGGTAAGTGTTAGAGAAATCTGTTTCTTCTGGACAAGAGAGTAAGTAAAGCAAGAGGCCTTCAACTGTTAATTAATGATTTGCTGTTAATATTATAAAACTGAGGCATTAAAATACCAAATGTTTAAATGTACAAATAAAAAGAAATATTGGCAACCATGACAGAAAGCTAGTATAAAACTCTTCATTCATCAAACTTTCTTCTTATAGCTTAGAACTCAAATTGCTTCTGTGTGTGTACGAAAAGACACAAATCTTATTTATTGCTGTGGTTCCACATTTTGATGCTTTTGATATTTTTACAAAGAGACTTAGTTTCTGTTTAACATAGCTTTTTAAACTGTTTTCCTAAGGAATATAAATCTTTTATACTTAATTTTTTCCTAACGTGGCAGAGTTTGACACGTTTTTTAGCTTTTTGTTTAATAACCATTGACTGCTTAGAAAATGTAATAAATTTTATATTATTAAACGTTGATAAATAACATGTGACTTAAATTTATACCTAGGTTCATGACTTCTATGCTGTAATGGCATAATTTCTTACTGGCTAATCAAATTATTTACAGAGGTATTTGAATTTATTGATAAAATAAATTGTTCGGGAAATAGCATTTCATATAGTCCGGGAGGTCATTTTCCTTTCCATCCTAGGAAGAACCCTTTTTGTCTCAAGTCATTTGAAAACTCTCTTAAATATACCAATGTGCTTTTTTAGTTTTGTATAGGACTATACTTGGTTGAACTAGAAGGAAAATTTGAGGGGCAGAGCTGGTTAATGGGGTCAGTATGGCCTGATGGTGGCAGGCCAAGGTGGCTATGCTTTTCCCAGGCCCTTTCTTCTTGCTTTGTTTTTGTTTAACAAAACTGAGCCAGGGAGGTAGAGTAATGCATTTTATCCCTTCATTACATTCATCCTGAAATAAGGATTCTGTGTTTGTTCGCATTTGTGCAAAGTCCTTTGAGTAGAATTATTGCATCAAAGAGTAAGGACTCTTGATAACATATCACTAAATTAGTTTCCAGAATAGCTGTGCCAGTTTAAATTCCAAAAAGTGAGAGAATGTCTCTCGTTGCACTTTTTACTTCCTGCCTTTATTGATCTTTGCAATTTCGGTAGATGAAAACTTGTATCTTGTTTAGATTTTTCATTTTTAAAATTAATAACAGGAACAAACATTTAAAATGTTTATTACCCAGCTGTGTTTCTTTTATGATTTTACTTTCATTTTTAACTCTTTTTTTAAACCAGGTTCATTTATCTGCTTAAAATGTTTCCATAACTTATTTTTTAATTTTTCCTTTTTTCACGGTTTTTGGTTCATACCAATGTACATACAATGTCATGGCTCATTCACATGTTTCTTAGGAATCACTGCAAATTTATTTCTTTGTGTTTTGAGAAAGATTCAGATGAGTAATGTGCTTAGGTGACCCTACCTCATGGAACTCCTCAGGAATATGGCTAAGGCAGGACTGAGCATAAGAGGCCATGTGGGGTCCTGGTTACAGGGGAAGGTGTTTCAGAACCAGATCGAATGCCTGGAAGGAAGATGACTGGAGATGGAGAGAAGATGCAGCAGCATGTCTTCTCTGCTCCTAGCGTCAGCGGTGTGCCAAGCAGCGAGCTCTGAAGAGGCTTTGTGCCTTGCTTTCCATACTCTCCTTTGTTCAGAAACAGAAATAGGAATTTTCTTACTTTTCTGTATTCTTCATAGAGTTTCTCTTTCATTAACCTCAATTAAAGGAAGGTAATAGGCTTTTTATAAATTTACTAAAATAAAATTTTTGTATCTCATGTGGCTTAGGTAAAATAATGCCAGAGGCATTTTTTGTTGAAGAGTGGGTAAGAAGAAAACCTGCCTTTTGCTCATAGCTTACATTAGAATGTAAGAAATACATAAAACCTCAGAACTTATAAAATAACTTTTTTCTCCTGAGCTAAAAAATTGTTAACTCATGTATTTTTCAGGAGTTCTGCCTATCATTGTGTTTATAAACTTTATAAACAGATTTTTGTTTTAAAACAAGGCTTAAACATTTCCTTATCCTGCCTTCCTTAAAAAGAAAAAGAAAAAAGAATTTTCTTAATGTATATAGTCTTATTATTTCAGATTCATAAAACAGTGATCTAAAAAAGGCTGTTTTAGACTTTGAAGTAGGAAGTTAAAAAATCGGCATAATACCATATAGTCTGCCAAATAAAAGTGGAAAAATTTTATCATTTCCAGTAACGACCTTCATATGAAAATTTTTAGTGTCATGATGTCTAAAGCAATGCAGTGACATTTAGAAATTGCCTTAAGTTTTAATGATTTGGTTATATAATGTTGAAAATACTTGTAAAAATAAAAATGTGGGGTAAATCCATTTATTTGGAACACTGTTATGGAGAAACCTCTTTACATTTGGGAACTGAGAATTAGCCTCAGGAATTGAAAGAGATACCAAATCCGTATTTCAAAGCACATATTCTTTATATCCATGGGCCAGTCTGTGTATTCTCGATTTAATATATAGTTGATCAGATGATTTCTAAGCCATCAACATACTGTTGAGCAGGAATTAATTAACAACATGGGAAAGATTGGAAGAGCCCTGGTAGAAAAAAACAAACAAAAAGTCAAAAAATGTCGTTCCAAAACCTCTTGGGAATATTGAAACCAATAGTCCTTTAGTATTGAGGGAATCGCTGTTACAACAGGGTGCATGTATTGATGCCAAATAAAACCCCCAAACAACCACGACGAGTATATTCTATTTAAGAAGATACATTATTACAGTTTTGCAGTTTGGTTTTATTAAAATTGTTTAAATAAAATTATTTTAGCATTTAAAATGACAAACTGTGGCATCTAGAAAGCATGAGTGTACACAATAATACTAAGTGAGATTCTCTATAGCTGAGGTTTTACTGTAACAGATGCATAATCCCCTAATCTGAAAACAGGCTAACAAAATCTCTCTTCTCTTCCCTTAAATAGCTCTTCTAATTTGCTCTCGCAGGCAGTATTTTTGTCTTTTTTTTCAATTTTCTGTTTTCTTTCTTCTCTTCTTTTTTTAAGATAATTTCTTTTGATGATGAAATCCTTTCTCTTTAAAAAATTTGTCTATATTCAGTCTGTACAAAAGAATACATAAAAAACATTGTTATAAAGAATATCCATGAATGAACACCTGTGAAACCACTGCACAGATTTTAAGAAAGGAACATTGCCAGTATCTTTGAAGCCATTTCCTTGCCTTTTCCTTTTTGAGTTAAATCACTATTCTGGATTTTGTGTTTCTCTCTTTTGCTTGTTTTACCGTATGTGTATAAAAAAATGTAATGTTTAATTGGCTTGCTTTTGAAATTTATATGATGGTATACTGTGTATATATTCTTCTGTGACTGGCTCTTTTTGTTCACTCTGTTTATAAACATCTACATGTTGATATGTCTAGCTGTTTGGTATTTTGTGAAATACCTTCAAAGTATTATGAGTCTTTGATTCCTTAAAATTTCTTCATTGTGCTTTTCAGATTGCAAAAGTAATTTATGCTAGTAATTGAAAATTCAAACAGAAGTATAACAAAAAGGGAAAGTCCCTCATAATCTCATTTATTACTCAGCTTGAGTCATATCAAAAATTAACTGTTTCTCTGCGTGTTATGTCATCTTTTTTCTCTTCCCCTTCGTTGAACAAGGCTCTTCTAACCACAGAGCCACTGTGCCACTTTTCTGGTGGAGGTAGAAGGCATTATTCTACTTGTACCACTGTGAAAAGTGCCCTCTGGAGTTCTGCGCCTTGACAATCTTTCTTAACTGTATTTCTTAGAAATATATTGTACATCTGTAGATTATAGTAGATCTGTTATCTTGTAGATGTACCATAGCTGAACCAGTATTCTGTTGATGTACATTTTCAGTTGTTTTCAGTTTTTATTATTTATTCAGAAGTATTTTAGTGTATAACATGTCTTGGGCACTATTCTTGCAGTCTTAGAATCATTGCTGCTGTGAGCATTTTTGCATATGTGTTTCTGAATACTTGCATTGCATATTCGTGAAGTGTAAATGCCTAGATGTGAATATTTTGGGTCAAGGAGTATGATTATTTAATATTTTGATATTCAACTTTTGTAGAGAAATTTTGCTTGCTTCAGAAGCATCATAGCAATTTACACTCCCAATAATGTATGAATGTATTATTTTCCCTACACCTCATCAGCATTGTGTTGTTGGTCTTTTCATCTTTGCAATCTGATAGGTGACAAATTAATGAGCGTCAACATCTTTTCTTATTCTTAAATTTCTGAATATTAGGAAATACTCATTAAGCCTCTGGGTGCAGTTAAACACAGCCCAATCCAAAAATGGGCAGCAGACCTAAATAGACATTTCTCCATAGAAGATATACAGATTGCCAACAAACACATGAAAGGATGCTCAACATCATTAATCGTTAGAGGAATGCAAATCAAAACTACAATGAGATATCATCTCACACCGGTCAGATTGGCCATCATCAAAAAATCTAGAAACAATAAATGCTGGAGAGGGTGTGG